>NC_141110.1:1102500-1280000 GCF_041138505.1 Cibotium barometz
GACGGTACACACATTCAACACACGCACACAAAGTTTCAACTATAACTCTCTCTCTCTCTCTCTCTCTCTCTCTCTGTGGCACATGCTAACACACACACACACACACACACACACACACACACACACACTTGTTATTCAAATCGAAATTTTTCACTCTCTTCTCCCTCTCTCTCTCTCTCTCTCCAGCCCCCCCACACACTTTTTCTATTCGAATAACTAAATTATCTCTCTCTCTCTCTCTCTCTCTCTCTCTCACACACACACACGCACACACACACACACACTTACACACACACCCCAAACACAATCACACACATGGCTTGATTCTCTCTCTCTCTCTCTCTCTCTCTCTCTCTCTCTCTCTCTCTCTCACACACACACACACACACACTTGCTATTCAAATTGAAAAAATTTAATAAACTTCCATATTTCTATAAACTTTAATAATATGAAATTTAATTTAAAAAACATTTTAATAAACTTTCATATTTCTAAAATACTTTTACAATGTTTATGTTTAGTGTTATATGCACATTATGTGTGCATATACTAGGAGACTAACCCACATTAGGCTTGTGAGCATGGGAGCATAGGAACAAGCTCTAGTGGAGCATGGGTTAGAACTAACCTTAAGGGTTAAGGTTAGGGTCAAGCATCCAAGCGTCACACATGGGAAATGGAGAGTCAAGAGTCACTTGAGGACCCTCCTATATAATAGGGGCATGGGGCACACTCAAGGGAGGCTAAGGCTATGTTATCTTGAGGCTAGGTTTTATGATATGATGTTCTCTTGTATAGAGGATTATATCTACTCACCTACCATTTCACACTATAGCTACATGCTGCTGGATTGGAGTTATACCTCTTGATGGTATGGGACATCAAGGTAAAGGTATGATGTACTTCATTATAATTCATGTGTGCATCCCTTGGGCTCGGGGGTGGTCAGGTGGATGAGTTTATGCCTGATTTACACATGTTTATGCATAACAATTATTTAGAGAGATCTTAGGGTTTTAACAGTGGTATCAAAGCAATCTCTAGCTAATTGTTGTTTTTTTTCTTTCTTATTGCAATTTTGGCATTTTATAAAGTAAGTTTTAATATTTACTAAATAAAAATATTATTTTATTGATTTGTGTTTATGATTATCACGTGGATCGTCGATATGGTAGTTGGAACGCGTGTTTCTTCTATTCAATGGACGAATCGACGTTGCGGGGGAATTCCGTGAGTTTAATGCTATTTTTTCTAACTTTTTATGATTTAAAATAAGCATTTATGGAATTTTTACCAAAATACCGCACATTTTATTATGGATAGTTATGGTAGAATGAATTCCTTGAACTTCTATAATTTTTGAGAATTTCTCCTAATTTTTTAAGAAATTTTTAGAGCATTTTTATAGGTAAAAATGTATTCTTAATTGGGTTTTCCACGGATATGTTTTTAATTTTCTGCCAATTTTCTGCTGAAATGCAATGTGGGGCAGTCAATTGATACATGGAATGCTCTTCCATGTGCGTGGGATCCTCTTCTCCTCTCAATTCTGAATTTTTCTTCTATTTCTTCTCTCGCGCTTGTGAAGGCCTCTTAATAGGCACAATTTTGTTAACCTTTAATCATAATTAATTTTTAATTATGATTAAGCAATAGTTAATTAAATGGTTAATCCTCCTCTCTGATTACAGAGAAGGAGGCGGTGGAGAGAGAAGGTTTGATGGAAGAAGATGGAGAGAGGAGAGTGGAAAGAGAAGAGATTCTCTCTCTCTTTTGGAAATCGCAACACGAGGGGGGGAGGGGGGGCACGCTGCAGGCACTCGGCAAAAAAAATCAATACCGCCCATAATTCATTTTTTTTAGTTTAATAACCAAAAGCTTTAAAAGATTTATTTAAAGCTTTTAAAAATATATATATATAAAGAGTTTTTTTTAATTCCGAAAAAAAGCTTTTCAAAGCTTGGAAAAAAGCTGGAAAAAAGAGGAGAAATGCTAAATTTGGGAAAAAAATTCTCTGGATATTTTTGAAAATTATTTTCTTGAAAACTCTTGGCTTTTCGCATTCCCGGGAAACCTATTGGCTTTCCGAATTCCGGAAAATCTTTTGACCTATAGGATTCCGGAATCTTTTGACCTTTCACATTCTGATTATTTGGGTAGCCTTAGATAAACCACACCTTGAAACCACCAATGCACAAGTACGCAGTGTGCACTTTGACAAATACAAAAGTTGAGGGGTTTTTAAGTGTTAACATTTCCATCAGAAATAATTCCTTGGTTGGGAAGGTGTTTGTCATGCCTACAGGATCCATGATGGAAGAGGAAATGATCCTAGGACGATCTTGGATTTACGTCACCAGAAAATGTAATATCCAATGCGATAAGAGTACAACACTGCTGAATGAGGGCAGCAATGTCATATCCATACCCTTATGGAGCCTCACAAACACAGGGAAGCAGGCCATGATTGAGGAGATAGAAACACCAAGCACGATGACATCAATTCATGAAGCAAAAAAGGTAGCGATTCCGCAATCCCTACGCAAAAAAACATCCTAAGTCATAGGGTACACAACAATGGGTGCCCAAGGTTCAACGTAGAAACCAGCCCCACAAGGAGGAGAAGGAGGTTGATAAGGAAACAACAAGAAGGGTTCAAAAGGGAGTCAAAGATCAGAAATGGCCTTCACAAGTAGGTTGGCGGTACTCCATACAAATCAACACTCCACAAGGCATTTGTAAGCAATGGGTCTGAAAGGATTTGCTAATGGGACAAGGTTACTACCAAGGCAATACGACAGTATGGGTGCCTAAACCTCACCTAGTGGCCACCATTGTAAACACCTCTGAATACAAAGGAAAGGGTAGTAAAAACATGCGGAACCAACTCCCAACTAAAACCAATGCTCAAAATGCACTAACACTGGTGTGGAGGAAGAAGACAACTCAACAAGATGGGTTGAATATAGCCAAAACAATGCAAGTAACCACCTCGATCAAGGAGCTGTGTTAAATTTCTAGGATCTAAGGAGGTTCATAAACTATTATCAAATCCATGGCTTTACAAAGATAATTAACAATTAAAGATAATTAAATCAGGCACTAGCAATAAGCATAACAAAACACTAATCACATTATGATTACCATAATCAAGCTCACATACACCCATATTTATAGTCTTGGGAAGGACTCCAATCCATGCTTTTTGTGCTCCCTAGTGTGCCAACCATGTGTTCATTAATGCTCACACTACATGTGCAACCTTGTGCTTTCCATGTGTCACCTTTTGATCATTGACTTTACCTTTTACAAGTGACCATACAAATCAACCTTTAATATTAGAGCCTTAGTCTATTCCTTGTGCATGCTTCTTCTCTTGTTCATGTGACTCACTCCCTACCTCTTCCTTGTGCTCTTTGGCACCACGTACCTCAACACCCCCCCCTTGGTGCCAAATCTTTGGGCTACTCAAGGTGGTTGGATGTGAGTATTACAAAATGTTCTTTGACTTTTTACTTTCTACATTCCCCTATGTGCTATGATCAACTTTATCTCATGTGCTACTTTGGCACTTCCCCCCTTAATGTTGCTTTGGCTCTAGGTGTGAGATAAATTTTCAGCTTGGGTATGTCATCGGTCCCAGAGGCTAATTATAAGCACTTTTTGTAGGAAGTAGGATTCTTTTCTAAAAAAACAAATTTTTGTTTAAGACATGGGTAGTGATGGTAGCTTCTTTGTTGCTCAGAGTTGATGTTAACTCAATACTTTTTGTTTATGCACATGACACTCGCATACTCATTTGGTTGCAGTGTTTTTACAAAGACCCTTTTTCTCAGTTAGTGAAAAATTAGACAAAGGTTATTTTAAATTTTGGAAAAATGTGGGGTTGGTGTTTGGCATGTGGTGTGTCCATTCGGGTGCCCGTGACCATTCAAATTCCTTTAAAATATATTTTTTGACCCAAAAATTTTAAAAATCCATTAAAATTAAAAATGTTCATTGGATGTGAGAATTGTCGGGCGGAATTGGAAATTTCGTGAATGATGGGATTCTCAGGAAAAATTAGGAATATTCTAGATATTATTTTTAGAGATCCTAAAAATTGGTATTTTTAAAATATCAATGATATTTTGGCAAATTTAATTGCTAAAAATTTTCTGAAAAAGTATAGGTTTAGAATGCCATAAGATAGGTTTGAAGGAATTCAAAATTATCGTATTTTGAGGCCCTATAAAATTAGAAAAAATTAGAAAAAAATCATGATAATTTTTTTTCTCAAGAATTTAATATTTTTGAGGGTTATTTAATGTTGAAGTACGTTTTCTCGTGCTGACATTAGATAGATGCGGGTTATTCGCATATTATTAATACGATTATATCTCGTATTAATAGATATTTATGTTTGGATTAATTCTAAACGATGTATTCATGATTTTTTACCATTGTTTAGCCATTCTTTTTGGACATGTTCCTTAATTTCTTTTGATGGCTATAATTTGCGTTCAAAGTGTGTTTCACCTTTGACACTTTTCCATGATAATTTATTTTACACTTATTTAAGTGTAGTTTGTGCTTAATTTCTTAGGCCTAAGACAAATTCTATCATGGGTTAGTTGATCGGTTTGTTTTGGTGGATTTTTATTGGATGTTTTCCAAGTTTTATATGGACTCATCAGGTTCTGCCTAGATCACTTGTGTCTAGGGGTTTTTTATTGAGTGCTACACACATGTGTTTCACTTACTTACTTTGTTCGAGTTTTGCTTGAACGACACAATGTTCATATACTCCGGATTGATGAGTTGGCCACCAATTTTAATGCTTCTTTTGGCATGATTAATGTCCATTAGATGGTATGCATTGATTTTTATGATCAACTATGGTCTTTATGGATTCGAGGAGCTTCTATGCTTTTATCCATGGTTTTATAAGGATCTTTTGATCTTTTGAATAATTACATGTGCTTTGAAGGTAGCATTTGCCTTCGTTTTTTGCACGTAATTTTGGAGTATATTTCTTGTACTCTTGTACATATTCCAACTCTGATACCTAGTTGCTTATGTATCTAGGTGAGTTATTTTTCTACCCTAACTTTATTGTGTTTTGGGTAGTTATCATTAGAAAGGCGCCAATAATTCAATTTCTTTTCTAATGATGTACTCAGAAGGAGTTATTCCTTGATGTAGTCTCAAGTATATAGAGACAGGTTTAGTATGTGAAAGTCTAGATAAGGCCATCTTATTCCTTTTATACAGGATTTTATTCATATTTCCTAGACGGCATACTAGGGAGTTTCAAATTGTTAAGGTATGTATGGGTGGTATCATGGTGGTATGGGACACTAGTGATCCCTCACATATATTATCTTATGGGATAATTTGGGCTCAAGATTGTTGCTTTGTTTACATCACTTAGCATGTTGTCCTCAACATTCAAAGACAATCTTAAATTCACTAGAAGTTATATTGTGGGCATTCTCTAGATAAATTTCTTTTATCTATAGCCTGCATGTGATGAGGGTAATCACATCGGCATTTTCACTTGTTGAAATCTCTTTCTTTAGAGTTCAGACAAGTTTATCTTGTTGTGTTTGGACAAGGAAATTTGGATTCTTCCTTTGTTGGCATTTCTTTCTCTAGTTCAGTACTTTAGGTGATTTATACAGTCAACCTGATGTGGTTTACGGATGGACATATGTGACTCATCGAGACGTTGATGACTCTCTATGTTAATATGGGTAACTCGAGACATCGATTATTCCATATGCAGATGTGGGTATATCGGGGCGCCGAGAAGAATCCCTGGTTTCTGCTGTTATAATGCCAGGTTTTCCTACTTTATTCTGAATGGTTTACAACGAGGAAGTTACTTTGAATGTGAATTGCTCTCTGATCATCCGCAGTCTGATGGGCAAACAGAGCGTATGAATCAGATTATAGTGTATATGCTTCGTGCATATGTCTCTAGAAAACCATCATATTGAAAAAAATATCTTTCAATGATGGAATTTGCCTATAACAGTTTTAAATATACGGCTATTGGTTTTAGTCCGTGCATACTTATGTATGGGTATCAACCCAGGGCACCTGTTGATGTCGGTCTTAAGGACATCGAGCTTGATGCATCGAGGGATTTCTTGCGAGATATGCAGGAAATGCTGATCGAAGCTCAGGATTCTATCAGGAGTGCTCAAGATAGGGCATGGTTTTATGCTGATAGGGGACGCTCATCTTGGTCTTTTGAACCAGAAGCGATGGTTTATTTTAATGTTCCTAAAGATTTTCAGGCTTTATCAATAGAAAAATGCTCAAATTTATCTCCTAGATATTATGGTCCATTTTTGAGTTATACATTGGATTGGCACGGTTGCGTTTGAACTTAAAACTACCTCCACATGTTAGAGTTCATCTAGTCTTTCATATCAATAGATTGAAAGGAAAACAGGGAGGTGAGGATAACACAGTTACTCCTCAAGAACTCGTTGAAGTCGATTATTTATCCTATGTTCCACATGAACCTGATAAGGTACTTGAATTCAGGGAAAGGAAACTTCATAGTTGACTAATCCCTGAGGTTAAAATTAGGTGGAAAGATAGGGAAATAGAGGATTCGACTTGGGAGTCGGTTGAGATTGTTCAGCACAGTTCTCCTTCTTTTCATTGCAAGAGTGCAATGTTTTGAGAGAGGGGAAGTATGTTATATGTACATTATGTGTGCTATGTTATATACACATTGTGTGTGCATATACTAGGAGGCTAACCCACATTAGGCTTGTGAGCATGGTAGCATGGGAACAAGCTCTAGTGGAGCATGGGTTAGGACTAACCTTAACGATTAAGGTTAGGGTCAGGCATCCAAGGGTCACACATGGGGATGGAAAGTCAAGAGTCACTTGAGGGCCCTCCTATAATAGGAGGGCATGGGGCACACTCAAGGGGGTTTGGGGGCTTCGAGGCTTATGCTATGGTCTCTTGTGTAGAGGTCCATATCTACTCACCTACCATTTCACACTATAGCTACATGCTATTGGATTGTGTTATACCTCTTGACGGTATGGGACATCAAGGTAGAGGTATGATGTATTTCATTTATGATTCATGTGTGCATCCCTTGGGCTCGGGGGTGGTTGGGTGGTTGAGTTTTTGCCTGATTTATGCGTGTTTATGCATAACAATTATCTAGAGAGATCTTAGGGTTTTAACAAAGAGCCACTTTACTTTTTTCACTGTATCCATTGACATCGAAGTATTCTTCCATGGCTTTGATCCACTTTTCCATAGCCTCGCCTAAGTGTTCCCCTTCACCTTTGAAGGAACGTGGCTGAGATTTGTGAAGAGCTTTGCGAACATCAGGGTCAAGCTCCCCCTCATTCGTGAGAGGATTTGGCTGTCTACCACGATTCGCACGTCTCATGATTCTGCCAAAATGATACATCGTTAAATTTCTATTTGACTTCGTCTCAAGATCCTAAGACTTAAGAAGTTCAGAAATAATTACTTTAAACAAGGTAATCGTTCTTACTAAAGATCTATGACATACGTCCGAGAAAATAAATCTTATTTCTTTAAACTTGATATCTAGTATTCAAAATCACTTAAACAACTGGGATTTTTACAAAACATTCTTTATTTACATAAGGTTTGCAATATATACATAGAGAAACATGGCTCTAGAAAATCAATGCCTCAATTGCATACGTATGAAATGGCGATATTGCACTGTGGACATGCCGCAAATGCAATTGTTCCCTTGCCGCTATTGGTGCTACAATCTTATTCCTCGGGATAAAACGGCTAAGAAGCCTGAAAAGATGACAAGTAATCTTAAAATCTCGAGGTGTGGGGTGATAAAGAATAAAACCACCTTTAGCCTTAACAAGACCATGGCTAAAGAGACGTTATGCCTCAGCATTTGACGCTGGTTGCAAGAGGCATGGATATACTACCCTGCGAAACACTTATGATGTCGTCTCTCAGCTAGGTTCCGAAAATATAGCTCCTCGAAATGATTAGTGACTCGCCCTGCTAGTTCGAGTCGTGGTGGGCGGAGGAGAGGATATGCTCAAAAGCAAAAGCAGTCATATCTTGATTTCGGGTAAGATCGGGGATACCAAATAAATACTGGGTTTCCATCTATAAAATCCAATTCATCAATTAAAAGTCTTCATCAATGAAGCTTAATCTAAATGAAAATACAGCTCGTGAATTCATTTTTCTAGGATTTTATTATAAAATTCAAACAAAATTCATCTTTGATTCTTGAGCTTTCAACAAAGCTCTGATATGAGCTGTGAGATCCCTGCCCCCTTTGCGCATACTCTGAAGTGCTGGCAGAGCGGAAGTAGCAACCTTGCGTGCAGGGCAGAGCTTCCCACTCGAGGCCTCGCCCACGAATGTTCGGAGAGAAGAGACTAATCCGGCGGTTCTTCCAAAACCGAACCCAGAAAAAACTTCCCTCGCCCAGAAAGCATAGGCGATTCCTCCTCGAAAATCTTCTAACGTTGTCAAGGGCCTTATCTATCCTTTGTATTCCGACCGAACCCATGGGTCACATGGCCGAATCAAGGAGGAACTTCCACTTGGTTCATAGAAATCATCGCTTTTTTCCCCTTAAGTGAGGCACAACCATTGATTCTTTCCCATAGAACAAGAATCTTCCTGGGACTTACTTTAACTATCGTAACTTAATCTTAACCAAACTTAGTTGTAGGAATCCACCAATCCAGCCTAACCCCAACCGACGGCCCATTTAGCCAACCGCCCAACCACTCATGTATTGGTGGGATTCCTTTTTATAAAAATTCGGCTGTGTTTTGTCCCGGGTACCAGGGAAAAAAGTTCCTAGGCCCCCTAGCCGGCACTTATGCAATTATATTAAATAGACACACCACTTACACACCCAATATAAAGTTGCCTTTTCCTTAGATTCAACTATCTTCAAGATAGAAATAGAATAAAACCATAGTGTTTCCATCATGATTCTCAATGTTCCGATTCCATTGTTTTACAAACAAGTCTCATCCAGACTCTCCGTTGAAGACCAGCTAGTCATCCAACGAGATCCAATTTCATAGTTTTACAGTTCACTTAAATAATTCTCTTGTTGCCAATCCATAGTTTTACAGTTCACTTAAATAATTCTCTTGCCAATCCATGAATATCTTCTCGATATACGCATGGGTGTCCTAGCAACCGTGAGCCCGTGCATCGCCTGGTCAGAACCCTCTCTAGGATCCTTCTTAGATGTACTAGTACTTCACTCAGGGACCGCTTCGTTGGCCCTCACCCATCGTACCGGAAGCGCACTATTTTCAACCATTCTGAGCTGGTCAAGACCTTGGCAGGCTTTGCCGCGCGGGAGACGTCCTTCGATAACTCCCCGCCAGCTTGCAACATAACTCTCCTTAGATTAAACCATAAGCCAAATGCTTTCTCTAGTATTCTGGCATAAGATAGTCCTTTAAAAAAACAAAGTTTCTATGCAAGTAAGAATTTCCCATTGAGTTTGGTTTCACGAGACTCCCTTATTTTCAGCCCAGGCTTTCTCAATGAAAATCACGAATCACGTATCTCGGTGATCCATCCCTCAAGAATTTCTAACTTGTTTCTAGACGATTTCGGATCGTAGGGAAAACTTCTCTAGATCAATCGGTTATCTATTCTTCATACTGAAGAATTGGGATTGGTCATAAGTCTTGATTCAAGAGATGGGCAGGTAAAATTAAATATAACAAAAATTTCTCTTTTCTCCAATTAAACATTTATGCATAAATACTATAAAAGTATTTTCAAAAAATGTAACAAAAATCCTTCTTTTAGCATTAAAATGCTTATGCATAGAATATGATGAGAATTCCTCTCTTTGCATCATCAATTTTATGCATAGAATTAAATTCATTTTTAAAGGGTAAAAATTTTGCCATAGCTTCGCTGCATTTTTTGAGATATACTCAAAAATTCTACTTTTAATATTTACTCCTAATTATCTAAAATATGGTGGGATTTTCTCTTTTAATCTAAAAATTCATCATGCATACCTAAGCATAATTACATTTAAACCTCTTATTTATTTTTAAAAATATCTCATTATCATTCCCATATGAAAATAATTACAAAAATGTTAGCATAAACTCTCTTTCAACTTAAAATGAATAATTATGAATTTTCTAATCATAAAACAAGCTTGAATGAATTAATATTCATTTTAATTAGAATAAAAATCATAAAAATGCTTAATCTCTATCTCTAGCTTGTTAAGCTTAGAGTTTTGGTTAAGAAAATGAGATTAATACTAAGATCCATCCTTCCAAGAAGGATTAATCTATAAAGGTGAGTATTCTTACAAAAAGAGAGATTTACTAATCAAAAACATAATATTTAAGCATAAAAGATTAGCATTAATCCATTTAAACAATATGAATCACTAAAAGCTTGGTTTTAAGAAAAAAATCATTGATTAAAATGCTTCCCAAGCATTAGAGAGGTTGGGAAGAAGATTACCATTCCAAAAAACAGAAAAACACCATTGATTTAAGGCTTACCCTTGGTTTTTGGCTTGATTCCTTAAGAAGAAGTGAAGCCCCAAAGAGAAAGCTTGGCCACCAAGATGAAGAGGGTAATCTCCAAGAGAGGATGAAGATTAGTGAAGCTCCAAAGCTTCCCAAAGAAGAGGCAAAATAGAGGGATAATAAAATTACACTAAATTGAAGATTATATTGGCATGTAAATACACAAAGATGAAAATACAAAGGAATGAGGGTCTATTTATAGGTGAGGGAGACCACCAACCAAGTCCAACTGGGATCTAGAGGCTTTGATCCATTTTGGAGGACAAGTTTTGGACCAGTTTGGCTCACTTTTTGATCCAGTTTGAAAGAGGAGAGATGAAAATATCTCATTTTTTTAATTAAAAATGTGAAGTAATGATGGATTTCAGGCGCCTCCTTCATGAGCCCCCTCCCCCCTTCCTAAGGTGTCAAAAATTCATTTTTTAACTAATAAATCTCATTTTTTTAAACTAATAAACCCTAGTACTAGTCAACTCTTCATCTTATGTGAGAATTTACTCATTTTTGGGGGATTCTCCTTTATTCTTTGCATTTTTGTTATTCCAATAATTGGATTAATCCTATTGGTCCTTTAGAACACTCTTTGGACCTTAATAAAAAATTTCTGAAAATGTGGACCCTTAGGCTAAGGTGTCTAATACACATATTCAATTAATTTCTAATGCATATTAGAAAAATCTTTTTGAACTTCTATTTCAGGGGAATTAATCTTAAATAAAAGGGATAACTTTGTATCCAAAAATATCTCAAAACTGTATTATCTCTCTCTAGAATATTTTCTCTCTCTAGATCAAAAACAAAGGAAAACAATGTTTTCTTGCATTTTGAAATAGGGGATGATTACAAGGGACTGAGAGGAGAGCTTATACATCTTTTAGGACTGAGGAGGGACCTTACATGCCCCTTTTTGGAACACTTGACAAATTGCATGTTTTCTCTCTCTCTTTTTTTGGTATACTGCGGGCTTGCCCGCTTTCTCACTCTCTCATTCTCTCTCACATGACTGTCTCATCGTCTCTCGCGCTATGGCTGAAGTTTGAGAGGTACTTAGCCTACCCGTCCCGCATCTCCGGCCACTTCACGGGCGCCATCTTCCAATGCTAAGGCAGCAACCCTGCCATGGGTGGCGAGTTGGACGGCCAAGGTTAGGGAGGGATGGAGGCTTGCGGGTGATGGAGAAGAAGCGTAAGGAGAGAGGCGTGCTGCAACAAGGCCATTGAAGGAGCGTAGGTGGAGATCAACAAATGGAACAGAGGGAGAGAGGCGTTGAAGGAGTGCGGGTGGAGGGCATGCGGAACACAAGTCGGGGGGAGAGAGAGGGAGAGAGCCGTGCAGGAGGAGAGAGAGTAGGAAAAATTAGCTGCTCTACACTAAGGTTCCAAATCTTAGTGGGGCTAATGTTTTTTATGAAAAATTAAATATAAGCACCCTCAATAAAAATTAATTAATTTGAAAGAGTGAATAAGCACCCTCAATAAAAATTAATTAATTTGAAAGAGTGAATACACACAAGCCTTCGTATTTTATAAATTTTCAATTTGAAATCTCAATTTGTGTTTTCTACTAAGTTTTTATATCGATGCCAGACAACCCTATTTTTATACGAGACTTCTCTTCAGGGGTAGGTGGCTTTGAGGTCGTGTCTTCTCTCCTCCTGGCTCAAGAACCAAGCTAAAAGATTATGCCATACTTCCATGGGACACAACACATAATAACATCCGCATAGGTGTTTAGACTGCCAATAGAAGGCATGTGTTGCAACATCAAAAAGGATGGCAAGGAATATAAGATAGCATCTAGCCTCGACCGTGGAATGTGGAACTCAAGTTTTCTGTAGAGATGATCAATCTGCTGAAAAAATTACCTTACATGAGTAAGACAAGCATACTTGTTGGCATGGGAAAGGGTGCTCCACAAAAAACAAACTCTTCTTCCACAACAAACTACCCTTGTCAACCTTGCTCTGCTAGGAAAAAAGAGGCTATTCGACTTTGGCATACCAAAAACTGCTATTCCCCAAAGTGCAAAAATTAATAGAACCTAGTGTGAAGGTTAGAGAAAGGGTATTTGGTTGGACAAAACCCCAGTAGAAAAAGTGATAGCTATGCTACCTAGCTCTTGAAGCTGAACCCACCAAATCTTCATGGTGTAGGGAAAGGACATGTGGTGTCCTTTCTAGTCAGAGGGGAGCTCCCCTTCGACTGGAAAGGACACATGGCCGATCACCTCGTTTCAGCTCCCCTCCGACCGGAAAGAACACCATGTGTCTTTTCCTAGCCGTCATGGGCTGGGGGTGTGGGCCACAGTAGTTTGGCGTAAATGGTTTTTTTCGAAAGAAGAGATGACGGGTTGGTTTTTCGAAAGCGGAGCTTACTTACGTGTCTCCTTCCATTGTGCTAATGCATCACTTTTTAATAGGCTTTCTAAGTTTGGTTTACTTTATTTTTTAATTCCAGAGTGGGGCTGACGTGTAGAGATCGTAATAGCTCATGGGAAATTCCTGAAAAATAATTGTAGTTGAACTGACGTTTCAGATCCTCGCTCCCACAACCCTAGCTCGATGGAGGAAAATGTTAAAACATTTTTTATCATCCAAGAGAGAGAGAGAGAAAGAGAGAACCCAAGGAGCAACACATTGTATATATATCTGTGTCTCAACCTCACTTTAGGAGATAACTCCCTTTGCAACTCTCCCACCAAGCTACTCACCCTCTACTGATGCTATGGCTGCACAATAATGACAAGCAGAGAATTAAAATGACATATGAGAGAAGAGACGGGTAGTGTGCATGATTAAAAAAAGCATGGCATGTTGACGTCATCAACTACCCGCATGCCTGAATGCCAAGCGGTGATTTTTTTTTAAAAACAAAAACAATTCTCACATGCACCTATTAAATCGAACCTTAGAACCTTGGGAAAAAACAGCCCAAATTAATTAATAGACGACTTTTCTACGCCGGTATGTCCCGAGAGTAGGTAGTGTGGCGGAGATGCAGGCATCACAAGCACGAATCGGGCGCTCATGGAAGGAGTACACAAGGGATCCCTCCGAGTGGTGGGATCACCGAAAGAGCAAAGTAAGTGGTTGTCTTTTTTTTCTCGCTTATCTGCTCTGTGACAGACAAACCCAAGGCCTCCACATAAACTTGTCGAGGCAGACGCCTTGTACAATCCAAGCTTGGCTGAAGTCAGGCTTAGGCTCGAGGAAAAAGAATAGCCAGGTTAGATCGCGGGAATGCACAACGTACTAAGAAATGAAGAACAGTCCTTCTTGTGGTTGGAGGATGCTTGGCTTAGAGGAGGCACTGCCTTCCTTGGAAGAAGGGGTACTGCCCCAGCCTTCTGTTGAGGACATTGCACGCAGCTTACGCAAGTGCAGGAAGGAGAGAGACCGAGAGCATGCTTTGTGCTTGCATGCCTACATGCGCAAAAAGGGGCTGGAAGCTCATAGATCATTGGGGAACTATCTTGTTTCGATGTTGGTGGAAGTAGGAAGTATGCACCATGCCCAGCAGGTTTTTGACAGGTTAGTGTATCGGAATGAGCGGTCCTGGACTTCCCTGATCACCGGTTATATCAAATGTGGGAAGCCACACCATGCTTTTTCCATATACCAGAAAATGCAAAAGGATGCTTTTGTACAACCCAGTGGGCATACCTTTGTGGCATTACTGAAGGCTTGTGCAAAGCTGAAAGATCTGGAAAAAGGTCTCGAAATACACGCTGAGGTTGCCAGAACAGGGTTGGTCGAAAGAGACCTTTTTGTTGCAAGCATTTTGGTCGATATGTATGCCAAATGTGGCTCACTTGCTAAAGCACAGCAAGTGTTTGACAAGCTTCCAGTTCGAGATGTTGTCTCGTGGACTGCACTAATCGCAGGATATGCTGAACATGGGCATGGTAAGGAAGCACTCAGGTGTTTTGAACAGATGCAACTTGAGGGTGTCTCCCCGAATGAGGTCACATTTGTTTTCAGCCTGAAAGCTTGTGGCAGCATAGGAGCCACAGACAAGGGCCAAGAAATACATGCTGAGATTGCCAGAAAGGGGTCATTGGAAAGAGACGTGGTTGTTGGCACCACCTTGGTCGACATGTATGCAAAATGCAGGTTGCTTGCAAAAGCGCAGGAAGTGTTTGACAAGCTTCTTGTTCGAAATGTTGTATCATGGACCACACTAATGGTAGGATATACTGAACATGGGCATGGTGAGGAAGCACTCAAGTGTTTTGAACAGATGCAAGTTGAGGGTGTCTCTCCAGATGTTGTCACATTTGTTTGTTGCTTGAAAGCGTGTGGCAACATAGGAGCCACAGATAAGGGCCGAGGAATACATGCTGAGATTGAAAGAAAGGGCTTGTTGGAAAGCGACCTCATTGTTGGCAACACCTTGGTTGATATGTATGTTAAATGTGGCTCTCTTGCAAAAGCACAGGAAGTGTTTGACAAGCTTCCAGTTCAAAATGTTGTCTCGTGGACAACGCTAATTGCAGGATATGCTGAACATGGGCATGGTGAGGAAGCACTCAAGTGTTTTGAGCGGATGCAACTTGAGGGTGTCTCTCCAGACGCTGTCACATTTGTTTGCAGTTTGAAAGCTTGTGGTAGCATAGGAGCCACAGACAAGGGCCGAGAAATACATGCTGAGATTGAAAGAAAGGGATTATTGGAAAGAAATGTTGCGGTTGGCAACACCTTGGTCGATATGTATGCTAAATGTGGCTCGCTTGCAAAAGCACGGGAAGTGTTTGACAAGCTTCCAGTTCGAGATGTAGTCTCATGGACCACACTAATCGCAGGACATGCCCAACTTGGAGAAAGTGAAAATGTTTTCCATATCTTTGACAGAATGCTAGGGAAAGGTATAAAGCCAGATCCAGTCACTTTTGTTACTGTTCTCAATGCATGCAGTCGCACAGGTCTATATGATAAGAGTGAGATGTATTTTGAGGCCATGAGCAAAGAGCATGGCATCGTTCCAACTCTTGAGCACCACATTGGCATGGTTGAGCTCCTTTGCCGTGCAGGCCAATTAGACAAGGCAGTAGCACTGATAAAGAAGACACTGTTCTGTCCTAATCTTTTGGTGTGGCATACTGTGTTGGAGGCTTGTAGAAATTGGGGAAATGTGGAGCTTGGAAAACAGGCCTTTAAACATGCAGTGCATTTGGATGAAAAGGATGCTGCAGCTTATGTCTTAATGTCTCACATCTATGCAGGTGCTGATGCACAGAAGGAACAAGGCAATGACAGTGGAAATACAAGTAAGGAAGAGGTCAGGACATTGTTGGTGGACTGATGACACTGTCGGAATTGTGCATGTATATCGATAATGGGCAAAAGTACTGATGCCAAGCTAGAAGATTTTTCCATTGGGTGTTACAGGACGTATCTGATTTGCATAGGAGGTCCGTTCTATAAGCCAGTGAGAAGTTGGGCATCGTGAGTGCCCTAATCCATGCACATTGCACACAAGGGGGGACATCCATACAAGTTGTCCAGAATCTTGGGATATGTAATGACCACCAGAAATTACATCCATGATGGTGCAGCAAAGAATTCTTGTCAAAGATGCAAAATGCATTCATGTTTTTGAGGAAATTGTGGGAGGACTAGTGGTGACAGTAGTATCACTGCAGTAGCCGCTGCACCTGACACGTTGATGCCAGAATGATGCACAGGGCAATTTCCCTGCTTTGTCCAGTTGGTTATAATAGGTCCAACTTGGGGAGTTCTTAGCTGGGTAATAGTTTCGTCTAAGATGGAAGACAGCCTATTAGATCCAATCAACAGAACAAAGTTTTTCAAGTGTTAGGAAAGACTGAAGTGATTGAATGACCAAGTGCTAATGCCTTGCTCTGTGTGTGTTGAGAAAAGAGGCCATGTAGTGCTTGACAATGGAGCAGCTCCTTGATGAATGTGGCAGTGGCAGAAAGAGAGAGTGCTTTATTAACATTTGTGAAAGGCCAGAATGGCCTTTGAGACCAAGTACAAACACCAAGGCTGTTAAGGCCTTAAACAAGTCAGTAATGTAACATGGGTGCCTGCGGAAGCTTGTTTATGAGTGATTGATTGTGGTTAGCCCCTAATCAGAGAGACTTAAAACTATGCACAACAAACTGCTGCTTTGTCATGTGCAAGACATGCACTGGCTAATCCCAAGCTAATCCTGAAGAGGCAACAAGATAAAGACAGATCAGAACAAGAGTTTTGGAGCATGAGTTGCTACTGTGGCATGGGATTTGACTGGTGGTGGACATGGAGAGCTGTCGGCCAGCATATACAGGTGTATGCCGAGTCAGCTGCAGCAAGACCTTTGGTGTTTGTCTAGGAGCTGGCCGACCAGCAGTCGGCCAGCTCACTAAGTCACTTTTAGCCTATAAAAGGCAATAAAGCTCATCGTTTTCAGCATTCAGTCCTTGCTTGGGGCTGGGTCATAGACTAGGAATATAGACTAGGGTTAATACCTTTTCAAGGAGGCAGTCTATGGTTGCAAAGACTGATGTACCTTTTTGTACCATATGAATATACCGAATACTCAGCTCTCTCTCTCTCTCTCCTCTCTCTCTTCTCTCTTCTGCATGCGTTTTTGCATCAGCATGTTCCCGGATGGAGTTTAGGGATGAAAGAAGACTCCGAGAGCTTCCACATGTAACATTGGTATCAAAGCATAGGCTCAACAAGGCTAAACACTGATTCAGTCCTAGATGAAGGTGCACAGGCCCAAGGCACATGAAAGTGCACAAGTAGGAGGACCAAGGCAAGGAACGCAAGACATGGAAGAATTCCCAGGAGGTTGGTTGGTGGTGTTCCACAAAGCCCGAGGGAATGGTAGTCCTGTGAGTCGGGTGCCACTTGGGGCACACCAGGAAAGGCTTTCAAGCAACGGTTCTAGGGGAGGATGATCCTCCAAGGGGTGGAGTGAGAGTGCCAGACTCAGGACAGAAGGCTAGAAATAGTGTTTAGGGACAGGGCAGGAACAGAATGGAGACTGGATGGAACAGATGCATAGATTTTCATTAGTGTTCGAGTGGATTTGGAGGCCGGCCGGGTGTTCAATGAAAAGGTTGCGAGAGACGGAAGGATGATAGGGGGACTCTGGGAATAGAATGGGATGATGACAATTATCCAAGAACACAGATTGGAATCACGTCATCAAGTTTAGCAAAGGGGGATGTCATATGCAAGACATGCACTGGCTGATCCCAAGCTAATCCTAAAGAGGCAACAAGATAAAGATAGATTAGAACAAGAGTTATGGAGCATGAGTTGCTATTGTGGCATGGGATTTGACTGGTGGTGGACATGGAGGCCTGTCGACCAGCATATACAGGTGTATGACGAGTTGGCTGCAGCAAGACCTTTGCTGTTTGTCCAGGAGCTGGCCGACCAGCAGTCAGCCAGGTCACTAAGTCATTTCCAGCCTATAAAAGACAATAAAGCTCATCGTTTTCAACATTCTGTTCTTGCTTGGGGTTGGGTCATAGACTAGGAATATAGACTAGGGTTTATACATTTTCAAGGAGGCAGCTTATGGCTGCAAAGACTGATGTATCTTTTTGTACCATATGAATATACTGAATACTCAGCTATCTCTCTCTCCTCTCTCTTCTACATGCGTTTTTGCATCAACATGTTCTTAGATGGTGTTTACGGCTAAAAGAACACTCCCAGAGCTTCTGCATGTAACATGCTTCTTCATGCTCAATACACAGTAGAGAGAGCTAATCTAACATGCTTCTTCATGCTCAATACACAGTGGAGAGAGCTAATCTAACATGTATTACTACTAACATGAAGTATATACAATGCTGAATAGAGATACTCAATGGTGACATTGCTTTTGAGCTCTCAATGACTCAATGATGGTTGACTGATCATTGAATGAAGGTGGAGACTCCTATTTATAGTGTCTAATGTTGGTGAGTTGGCTATCAACTCTACCAACCCTCATAATAATGTCCAACTAAGTGTATTAACACAATAACCCAATAACTTTGTCCACATTGGGTTGCTCATTGAACGCTTGGACAATATTTCAATGATCTAGCCTAATAGCCCTCACAAACGCTTCATGGATTATTTCCAAGACTTACTCCACAAAGTCAGCATGAAGTATCTCAAGTCTGAGGTATGGTTACACGTTTCTTGGATGCATGGAATGGAGAAGCCAGGAATCATAATGGATATTATGTTGAAGGGTTGCGAGGAAAGATTGGTAGCAACAAGAGATTCAAGCAAGAAGGGAAACGAGTATAGTGGTGAGTCCACCCATGGAGGAAGCACAAGTAGAGGGTGTGAAAATTACGAGGATAGAGGAAATGCGACACAATGACCAACACAAACAGTTAAATGAACAAGTTCAGAATTGAATCAATACTGTTTATATAATTGAATCAAATGAGATACATGAATAATAATTTTGACTCTAATCAGTGTGGATGGGCTAATCCCTAGAATCCCAATCGTAGCTCAATCAGCTCAAATATGACAATTCATATGGTGTTGTGAGTGTCAGGCTGCTTAAGATGCACTGAGTAGGTGGCTTTTGCTTACTGTGTATACTTCAGTTCACTCAGTTCATTGCACTGACTTTGCTATTAGTAGCTTCTTATTACAAAATGGCTTTTAATGATCCAGGATGAGCAGCTCGTTGCTTCATTGTGCTTTATCTCCGTCGATGTAATCAGTTTGGTGTGACCAGAATACTGCAGCTGAATCAGACTGGTTAGGTTACCTAATGCATAATTATCTCTTACTGAGAAGACGGCAACCTGCAATTTACTAAACACGCGGTGCATTTCCAAGGTTTTGTAAATCTTAGATGTGAATCTTGCATCTTCTAACACCTTTCCTCAAGATCAGCAACATCTTTGGACCTTTGTTAGATAGCTGATTACAAACTGATTTAGTTAGCTGCCTCAGATAGCCAATTTAGTCAGCTGATTCAATTAGTTGATTAAGAAAGTTGACTTGACAAACTTTGCAGGTTGAAAGCTAGCTCTAGCAGCTTCTTTAGTCAGCTGACTCCAATGGTTGAAAGCTAGCTCTAGCACCTTCTTTAGTCAGCTGACGCCAATGGTTGATTCATGTCGGTGGTCAATCCGACAGGCAAGACAGTACCACTGGGGCCAGAAGTAATTCTGTTAATGGCTAAGCCCAATGGGTTCAGAACTCACAAGCCGTCAGCCTAAATAAAGAATGCACACAGAAGTACAAAGCTCACTCTCTCACTCACTCACTCACTCAGACAGTATACAATGCAATAATGCTCAAGGGCTCTGTATTCCTATTAAACTTGTACACACAATGCTATTCTGCTCTTGACTAGCTCTGTCTATTGTTCTCTTCTATCCCTCTATATATTTATCTCCTAAAACTGCTAAACTACTTCCTTCTTTGCTATCTTGGGTCCTTTCCAGCCATTGTCCTACTATTACAAAACCCATTCTGTTATCAAACTGTTACAATAAAGTACATATGATTACAACATACGCACATGTGCACTGCCGTACTGGCCTTTTATGTCAACCTGTGTCCTTCGGCCAGTTCCTGAGGTCCCACCAATTAGCTCTTGTTCAGACGCTCAACACCTAGCACGCCCGGTGATACTGCACCAGCAACTGCCTGAGAGGTGGATCGTAATGTTTGATGAATGGGTGAAGGTGGTTGATGTTGGGTTGACTAGGAAGACCATTTATTTTATCACCAGTACTTGTCTGCTTCCAGTGGATCTCATCCTAAACCTCTCCTATTAACTTGGGGTTGAATTATATCAAAAGTTCTTTCTGCATCAGCATATACTGCTTGGAAATCTAAAGAATGAAAGAATAGTTTAGTAGATATTTGTATCTAGGGCCTCTCTATCTTCATGACATATATCTTGTTCTTCGTCTTACCTTGTAGTAGTAGCTGTCCATCATCATTTGGGATCTACTGCTGCAGCTGAAGATCCTAGGGCATGGGATGTGGACCTCTCCTCTGGTTGTATTTGTAGAGAAATTCATCCAGCTTGTATGGGTTGACATGCAGGTCCCAATCTTCATCTTCATACATTGTTTGAATTTGGTGAGCGAGCAGGCAGCATATTCCAGATTCTATGCTCTGGCCTTTAGTTGTTCTGTCGCATGTGCTTGTTTTCGTCGATGTGCCTCTTTAAGAGATTGACCCTTGCAAGCTTGGCCAGTATTTGCTGAAGCTGAACAAACCAACCTTCTACAGTCACTCTTGTTGAAACACGAGATCTAGCATGACGTTGCAGGGGTCAAACTCCACGTGCCTTTTGCTGCTAGCCATGGTAGGTTATGTGAGCTGTTGGTTGACGGAGGATGTTTACTTGATTGGCGGAGTTGCTGATCTCAACTATTGCTTGGCTACAGTCAGTAGCTCCTCGTGTAACTTCCTGTGTTTGCTTTGTTCTTGCATGAACTGAGTTCGGATCTTTTTGCAGCTCCAGCATCACCTTGGTAGCTTTTTCCAACCTATTGTTCTTTACTTGGATTTCTTTGTATAGATCCACCAAATGTTTCTTTCTTGCCTTTGTCAGCTTGTCCAGTTTTTCCTATGGTTTACTGTCTTCTTCCTTAAAGCTTTAAACTCCTCTTGAGTTTTTTGCATCTATTAGGTCATCCTAGAGTTTTCTTCTTTCAAACTGTGCAATTGTTGTAACTTTTTGGTAGTGATGGTCTCCTGTTGCTCTGCTGTTGCATCAGTCTTCCGTTAGGACCTTGTTTTGGGGGATGCTTTCTTCTCCATGACCTTCTCTTCTATCTGTATGAGTGTTGCCTTTTGCCTATCGAGCTTTGCATATGCCTGAGCAAGTGCCTTGTCTATTTTCTTGAATTCCTCTTCTAGTTCTATTAGGGCAGTTTGTTTGGCTCTGTTTTCATCTTGGTGCACTTACATTTGCTTCTCCAAGATGATGATTTTTTCTTTTAATCAAGCCGGTGCCATCTGATCGTGATGGCATGCATACTGCCAATTGTGACTTTCTTTATGTTCTCCGGCTACTGTATTGGTTCTTTATCCTTGGCTAGCACCAATTTTGTTACAGATATTTTTTGAGTATTTTGATTTGCTTTTGTTGGTCCACAAGAAGTTTGGTGACCTTTGGAGCTTACTCCTGTGGCACCTTTGGCTAATACTTGTTTTTGGAGAAGCTCCAGCCAGATCTGTAATTCTTTCTTTCCCTCCAGCTGCTTTGTTAGTCCGTGTATTCTACTCTGGAGCTCTTTCACGTGGCTGATCTAACTGTGTGTTTCCTCTAGAGATGGTGGCTGTGGACGTGGTGGTGGCTATTGCCTTGTGGCTGTGCAGAGGATGACCCTCCAGTTCTGCCTCCAGCTCCATCTTTGTCTTGTGGTGGGATTAATGTTAGTAGGAGGTGGCAATATCATGTATTCTTTAAGTTGATGTAGATTGTCTTTCCAACATGCTTTTTGTGACGTTGTTAGTTCCTATTTCCATTTCTCCATTGGTTCCACATGCATTTAGACTATAGGGAGCTGTTCTTCAGCCTCCATGGCCACAACTTCCCTTTCATAAAGAGTATCTCCTTGCGATCTTTTCTTGCTGCTATCTCCACATTGCAAATCATCTAAGTAGCATGATCCACAATGCGAGCTACTTTTTTTTGCTACTGAGAGAACTGCCTCCTCCTCTTGCTGCAACTTGCTTTGGATGTCATGATTTGTTGTTCTTTCAGAGCTCAACGACCACCATTTCTAGCTCATCCCCTCTTCTCGGCAGTGTTATTGCTTCCTCCTCTAGTCCTTGCAATGGTGTCCTTGCTATTGTTGTTGCTTGAGCAAGTTCTGAGTAGCGGATTATTGATTCTGTCTACTATCCGCCGCCGCAGGCTAATGGTCAAGCAAAATCTACAAATTAGGTGCTGAAGTGGATCCTCATAAAGATAGTGAATCAAAATAGAACAGACTAGGATGAAAAGCTGCACTCTGCACTGTGGGCATTTCGCATAGCATACAAGGTAAGCACTGGATTCACCCCATTTTCTTTGGTCTATGGCTTAGAAGCAGTAGTTCCAATGGAGTATGTTGTTCCAAACCTCAGAAGCCCACACCAAAAGGCTCAGCGAAGAGGAATCAGTCAACCAACGGATGCATGACCTCATGAAGATGGAGGAAATCCGGTTACATAGTGCATGGGTGGCAAACATCACTCTGAAAAGAAGAAAGAAGTTGGTAGATAGAAATAGTAAGCACAAGATATTTAAGGAGGATGACAAGGTACTGCTATTTAGTTTAAAGCTCGGGCAACACCCAAGTAAGCTCCAAATACGTTGGATGGATCCTTATCAGTTAATAGAAAAATTAAGCTCAGGCACGTTCAAGGTGAAAACACTAAGTGGTAAAACACTACCCAAGCTTATAAACGGATTTAGACTCACACCCTACAAAGAAAGAAATAACGAAGGGCAACAATTGGCCTAGACCACGTGATATTCACAAACTCCGATCTTTCCTTGGATTATGTAGCTACTACAAGAAGTTAGTTAGAAATTTTGCATATCCTTTGATTGAACTTCTTAAGAAAGCTAGAGATTTTGATTAGACTAGTCGACAGGATCATTCTTTCGCTGAATTTAAGAAAGCATTGACCAATGCATTAGTTTTTACATTACCAGATTTTCAACGCCCGTTCTTAGTTATAGTTATTGATGCTAGTGGACAAGGCTTTGGTGCTGTTCTTATGCAAGATGGACATCAAATTGCTTATGAAAGTCGTAAGCTTAAACCAGCAAAAATAAATTATAGTACACATGACAAAGAATTAGCTACGGTAGTCCATGCTTTAAGACTTTGGAAACATTATTTAATGGGATCTGAATTCTTAATTAAGACAGACCAACAAAACATTCGTTATTTGTTGACCCAACCATTGATCTCTGATCGACATATCAAATGGGCTGATTTATCCAAAGTTTCCAACCCATGATTCAATATCAACCAGCCAAAGAAAATGGTATGGCCGATGCTTTAAGTAGACATCCTAGTATTCACAACATTTCTGTTATCCAAAGTCAACCATTAAGTCCTATGAGAGAATCCTATGATATAGACCCAATTTTTTTTGAAATTTGGACTAAGCTCTTAGAAACAATAATTGGAACCCTATTGGTGATTACTTATGCTATGGTTATCTTTTCTTCCAAAAAAGATTGTGTATTACACAACCTTTTAGATAATTCATACTGGAGGAAATGCATCAACCACCATACATGGGTCATTGAGGTGTTTCAGCAACAGCTACCTTACAATTGGAACTAGGGAATTCTTTTGGCCTCATCTCAAACAAGATATAGCAAAATTTGTGGCTGAATGTTCTATTTGTCAGAAGATTAAAAGCTACAAAGGTAAAACCCAAGGACTCCTTACCCCCTACCAATTCCTAATGATACTTGGGAACAAGTATCCATGGACTGCATCATAGGTTTGCCTACTACATCGAGTCATAACGATATGATTTGGACAATAATTGACTGTCTAAGTAAGCAAGCATGCTTCTTACCTTGTAAGAAAAATTTCACTTCTCAACAAGCCGCAAATATGTTTATCAAACAAATCTTTGTACATCATGACTTGCCCAAAGTCATTGTTTCTGATAGAGATTCAAGATTTTGTAGTAATTTTTGGATCACATTATTCTCCAACTTAGGCACTAAAGTAGATTTCTTAACAACTTTCCATCCGAAAACAAATGGACGAATTGAGGTTACTATAACAACACTATCTTAGATCTACTCAGAGCCTATGTTTCCCAACAATCTAACTCATAGGATAAGTACATTCATCTTCTCCAATTTACTTACAATAATACTCCTCATTCAGCTACTAGTCAATTCAAAAATGTATATGGAAAACTTTTGTCTATTCCAGCAACTAGACTTTCTCACAAAATCAAAGCTGCTGATCAATTCACTATTGATTTTACGACCATTCTTTAATGACATAAAACATTCCATTGCTCATGCTCTAGAAAAGTATGTTAAGCAAGCAAATCGTAAACGTAAAGCTATATCCTTTGAACTTGGAGACTATGTATTTTTGAAATGCAAAAACGTCGACTTAAAAGTGTTGAAAAATTTCTAGTTTGTTAAGCTTGCACCATGGACCTTTTAAAGTGATCCACAAAATTAATGATGTTGCATATAAACTTGAATTACCTTCTCATTGGAACATTCACAATTCATTTCATGCTTATTAAAACCTTTCAAAGGACAACTTCCCACTCATCCAGCATATGAAGAACCACCTCTTATTGAAGGAGACCAAGAAATCTTACTCCCAGATACTATCATTGACCATCAAATTACACCAACTCGTACTGGAAACCAATATAGCAAATATTTAATAACTTTCAAAAATCATCCTCGTGAAGATGCAAGATGGGTGCCTGAGAAATATTTTCTGGCTTTCCCTGAGATCCTCCGCCGTTCTTTTCAACAAACCGCTAATTGAGGGCAATTGTAAACTCAAGCAAGAGGGAATGTTATGGGACTATATTTTAAGCCCTCGTAAAAACATTATTCTACCCTCTTAGTCGAGGATGCTTGGATTATCTTTATGTCATGCCAAATCCTGTTAATATCATGGGTGATACCATTATAAATATTGATACATTTGGTGGATATTGACGTATGCTTGTGGTCTCGAATGTTTGTTTTAGTTGGTTCGTATATGGAGGGGTGATTCTTGGGTTACATACGCTTGGCAAACATGTGTGTGATGATGGTTTGTATGCTTATGGAATATTTATTTCACCAATTTATTGTTGGTTATTTTATAGGTGAAGAGGATTCCGAGGATTGAAGAAAGTTGCACAAATTTATTACTTGGCATACCATTTTTGTAAACAAGCTTTGTATATACATGTGCTAGTTTGTGAAAATTTTGATTTATTTTGTAAAAGTCATAGTTTATCAAGCATAGACTTGATCTTTAATATTTGGTAAAGCATGATATGCTTTAAACCCAAGCCTCAATTTATGGGTACTCTATTTTTGAAGATAAGAGTGTCCTGTAAGAAGAAAAGCATCCTTTTTGTATTTTTGGAGGTTATGGCCTAAATTGGAAAAAAAGTATCTTGTAAATACTCATGTGTGGGGGAAAATATGCCATACACACATGAGGGGGGATGATTGCACCCACTCTTGGACCTGAATATTTGTGAGCTAAGTATTTTATTTGTTTTTGAATATTTTGATCATGATCATGTGATGTTTGATGAATTGTTTGAATTTAAATCAATTCTTGCAATTTATTTGATTTCTATCTCCCTAGAAATTTAGATCCATGACAATGTTGCTGAAAAAGATGTTGTTGGGATTGATGTAAGTGGAAACGTGGTTGCACAAAATGCAATTCAGCAATCATAGTCATTGAGGGGACTAGGAGAATCCTCATGTTGGGAGAAAGCTATGGATGAGGAGATGGATGCATTGTATGGAAATGAGACTTGGGATTTGAAGTCATTGCCTGAAGGCAAGAAAGCTATTGGTTGTAAGTGGGTGTATAAGGTGAAACATAACAGTGATGGTAGCATAAATAGGTACAAGGCTAGATTGGTAGACAAAGGATATGCATAGACACATGGGGTTCAGACATTTGCCCCTATTGCAAAGATGGCAACTGTAAGAGATATGATTGTGGTGGCTGCAACTAAAGGCTGGTTTTTACATCAGATGGATGTAAAAAATGCGTTCTTGCATGGTGACTTGCAAGAAGAAGTGTATATGGATTAGCCACCTGGTTTTGAGGATACAGGTCACCCAGAGTATGTATGTAAGATTTGTAAGGCTTTGTATGGGCTGAATCAAGCTCCACGAGCATGGTATGACAAGATTATTGAGTATCTTGTCACTATTGGTTTTCATATGGCATATATGCAGATCACTCTTTGTATGTGCACAAGAGTGATAAGGGTATTGTGATCATCACCATCTATGTAGATGATCTTATTGTTGGGGGTGACAACTTGGATGAGATTGAGCATGTGAAAAGTCTTCTCAAAAGGAAGTTTGAGATGAAGGATTTTGGAGATCTACGGTACTTTTTGGGAATTGAGGTCATTCGCACACCTGATGGTATTTGGCTATCACAAAGGTAGTATGTATTGGACATGTTGTCCACGTATGGGATGGCTAATTGTAAGTCAATTTCGGTGCCATTAGATCAAAATGGCAAGCTACGTGTGGATGCAGGTTATGCATTGGAGGATCCCACTATGTACAGAAAGAATTGTTGAGATATCGAGCTCATCTAGTAGTGAGGCGGTGGACACTGATGACACGCCTGGGGGATAGGCCCCACACTTACACCACTGGCATGGTTGGTGAGATCATGGGAGATATGCAGCCAGTGGGATGACAGGCTGTGTGACAGCCATTCTAGAGACTGGCATAGTTATAACGCCAGCTCATTTAGTCGGGTTCACACTATAGAGAACCCGTGTATGTATTGGTTGAGTACCTTTCATATTGTGTGTACTCTTATTCTTGTATATGGTGTGTTGAGTGTTGAGTGTTGAGTAGAGAAGAAGAAGATTTTCAGCCTCTCACCTTGTGTGTTCTCTATTAGGGTTTTGTGAGTGTGTGTGTGTACTTGCAAGAGCTCAAGCTCTCTTCCCCCCTGCATCTTTTCATGGTATCAGAGCCTGGTTCGTGCTAAGGTCTGAGCTGCAAGCAAGAGAACCACAAGAAGCGGTACGAGGGTAAGAGCTTCAACTACTCTTCCCTATTGTGTTGGTGACTACACCCTTGTCGGGAGCTCTACGGGAGGCACCATCAAACGGTCTCTGATTGAGGAGCTTTCTTCGCGGAAGTAAAGCTATAGGGCAACTCTACAGTCCTATCGGACTAATATTTTCGAGCCGAAAACGCGTTTCGGGCACGTCTGGACCTCCGTTTTTCAGAAAGCAGGCGATTTCGAGCACTGCGGGTAAGTCATCGATTCTCTACAGAACTCTGTTTTAAGAACTGCAGGAAGACAGATTGACTGTGCAGACACTGTGGGTGCTGCAAAGAGGTCTACAGTTGCCATTGGGTGTATGTATGCACATTGAAGTCACTGGTTGTGACATTTGAGAGTACTACAGTACCGCTGTGCAGAAAATACAGCAGTTTGTGCAGAAAAACCAGAGTGCAATTTCTGGTAAAATTGTGTGTTTGGCAAGATGTCTAATGATGGCATAACACAGATTGTGGCTGAGAAGCTGGATAAGAATAACTTCCATGCTTGGAGGTTCAGGTTAACGAATTTCCTGATGGGAAAAGGCTATTGGGACTACATAGAAGGTGAGCACGAAGAGGCACCGGAGATACCGGATATAAATCCGACTGCTGTAGATGTGAAAGAGTTTAAAGACTGGAACCAAGGAGCCAGGAAAGTAATGTATTGGCTTTCCATTAGTATACAGGACACCATGATTGGGCACATTCAGGATGCCAAGTCCCCCAAGGAGGCGTGGGACACCTTGGTAAAGCTCTATGAAACAAATACCAAGGCACATAAGATACAGTTGAAGAATGAACTTCATACTATGGAGAAAAAGAGCATGTCTGTGAATGACTATGCATTGAAGATAAAGGGTATTGTGGAATCCCTTGCATCTATTGGTGTGTCAGTAGATGATGATGACAAGGTGGAAGTCTGTCTACGTGGTCTCGGGCCACAATACAAGGCGTTTAAGACGTCTATTCAGACTCGAGAAAACATTCCCAACTTTACAGATTTGGTGTCTATGCGAAGAGAAGAACTTGGGTGAAGACCAACAGTCTTCACAAAGCAAAAACAGTTCAGAGCAACAGGCCTTCTACACGAGTTCAGGAAGAGGACGAGGTAGAGGAGGCCGTGGACGCGGTCAAGGAGGTGGCCGAACAGGTAATCAGAATTATGGCCAGCAGCAGCAGTAGCAACAACAGTCCCAGAATCAACAACAACAACAACACGCAGGTGGAAGAGGCAAATTCAGAGGCAGGGGGAGTCAAAGAGGCCGTGGAAATTGGCAAAGGCAATATAATGATGCACGTGAATGCTATTATTATGGTAAGCCTAGACATGTGCAGTCAGAATGTTATAAGAAGCAGGCTGACATGCAAAATGGGAAAGTGCAGCAAAACAACTATGCATCCTCAAGCAGAAATAATGAGGATAATGAAAGGTTGTTTGTTCTGCAGCATGTTGTGAATGCCATGTCTGAAAATGTTGATGCAGCACAAAAAGATAATGTATGGTATGTGGATTTAGGTGCTTCGAATCACATGACGAGTCATGGGGAGTGGTTCAAGGAGATGAAAAACCCGGAAAGACCAGGTTTTGTGGAAATAGGGGATGACACTGCTCATCCAATTGCCCACGTTGGAGATGTGCCATTGTCTATGCAGGATGGCAAAGTGAAGTACCTTGCAGATGTACTTCATGTACCGAACATAACAAAAAATCTAGTTTCAGTTGGCCAGATGATTGAGTAGGGTTTGCAGGTTCGCGGTTTAACCCTGATGGATGTTATGTTGAAGATTTTAAAGACAAGTGCAGGTTGGTTGCAAAAGGCAACAGAGTGGGCAGAATGTTTACGTTGGATGTAGACATGCCTGAGATGAGTGCTGCGATGTTTGCAAATGGTTCAGGAGTTGTTGCAGACACAGACATATGGCATAAAAGAATTGGACATGTGAATGTGCAGAGATTGAAGTCTATGCAGACAAAAGGAATTGTGACAGGGCTGCCAAAATTTAAAGTGGAAGGTATGCATAAAATCTGTGAAGCATGCCAATTTGGGAAGCAAACAAAGCATGTGTTTCCACGTAACAGATATGTGAGCAGAAATGCACTAGATGTTGTGCATTCAGATGTATGGGGTTCTACGAAGACCATATCTATGGGAGGCTGCAGGTATTATGTGACTTTCATTGATGACCACACAAGGAAAGTGTGAGTATATTTCATGAAGGAGGAGTGAGGTGTTCACTCACTTTCAGAATTTCAGAGTTTTGGTTGAAAAGTAAACAGGGAAATATGTAAAGTGCCTAAGGTCAGATGGAGGGGGAGAGTACTTCTCCAATGAGTTCTCTGAATATTTGAAGAAGAATGGTATTCGGAGACAGTATACATGTAGATACACTCCGCAGCAAAATGGAGTTGCTGAGCGGAAAAACAAGCACAGTGCTGAGATTGTGCGAGCATTGATGGAAGAGAAAAATATGCCGCATTGCTATTGGGCTGAGGCTGTTTCTACAGCAGTATACATCATGAACAGGACTCCAACTTGCAGCCATACATGATGTAACTCCAGAGGAGAGGTTTACTGGTAGAAAACCAGATTTGTCTCATCTGAAAGTCTTTGGATGCATTCCATATGTGCATGTGCCAGATGAGCTGAGAACTAAGCTGGACCTGAAAGCTGAAAAATGTGTGTTTATTGGATATTCCCTTGAGCAAAAGGGATACAGGTGTTATAACCCTGCTACACGTGAGTTGAGGGTAAGCAGGGATGTTGTGTTTGATGAGATGAGCAGCTGGTATATTGCTGAAAAAGAAGCTGTTGGGGCTGATGTGAGTGGAAGCGTGGTTGCACAGAATGCAGGTCAGCAATCACAGTCTTTGAGTGGACCAGGAGAGTCCTCATCTAGTGGGTCTGTTGATAGACCATGGAGTGGCAGGCTGCGTCATAATACCAGCCCTGCAAATGTGATTAGTACATCACGTAAAGGAAAAGAGAAAGTGGTTGAGCCCCTTGGTATGCCTGACATTTCTGCAGGGCATTCTCATGTTGATGGAGAGTCTAGTGGCTCAGATATGAGCCTTGATGAGGAACTTGGGATCCCAGCTATGAGAACACCTGGTGTAAAGAAGGCTATGGAAGCCATGAATGAAAAGCTGCGAAGATCTGGGAGAGTGAGAAATTATGTGCAGAGATTTACCTATGATGGTTATGTGGCACATCACTATGCATATATGGCAAAGGTTGTGCAGGTTGTTGAGCCCACATGCATTGATGAGGCTGTTGAAAATGTGTGTTGGGAGAAAGCTATGGACGAGGAGATGGATGCACTATATGGAAATGAGACTTGGGATTTAGTGCAATTGCCTGAAGGCAAGAAAGCCATTGGATGCAAGTGGGTGTACAAAGTTAAACATAACAGTGATGGAAGCATAAACAGGTACAAGGCTAGATTGGTAGCCAAAGGATATACACAGACATATGGGATTGATTATGAGGAAACTTTCAGCCCAGTTGCCAAGATGGCAACGGTGAGAGTTGTGATAGTAGTGGCTGCGTCAAAGCAATGGTCTTTACATCAGATGGATGTAAAGAATGCATTCTTGCATAGGGATTTGCAAGAAGAAGTGTATATGTTGCAGCCACCTGGTTATGAGGATGTGGGTCACCCCGAGTATGTTTGCAGGTTGAAGAAAGCCTTGTATGGCTTGAAGCAAGCACCAAGAGCATGGTCTGACAAGATTTCTGAATATCTTGTCACTATTGGCTTTCATGTAGCCAATGCAGATTTCTCGCTGTATGTGAGACATGGTGATAGAGGAGTTGTGCTTGTTGTCATCTATGTAGATGACTTGATCATTACGGGGGACCATGATGCAGAGATCTTTGATGTAAAGATCTTGCTTAGACAGAAGTTTGAGATGAAGGATCTGGGGGAGCTCAGATATTTCTTGGGCATTGAGGTGATTAGGTCACCACATGGTATTGGATTACTGCAGAGACAGTATGGCTTGGACATGTTGTCCAAGTATGGTATGACAGGCTGTAAGCCTATTTCTGTGCCATTGGATCAGAATGGCAAGTTGAGTGCAGATTCAGGAGAGATCTTGGAGGATCCTACTATGTACAGGAGCATAGTAGGAAGTTTGATCTACATGACGATCACCAGACCAGATTTGAGCTATGCTGTTGGGTTGGTGAGTCAGTTTATGCAGGTTCCACGGAAACCGCATTTGGATGCAGTGAGACGCATACTGAGGTATGTGAAGTCTACTTTGCATTGTGGACTATTCTATGAGACTGGGACAGAGATATGTGTACATGGGTACACAGATGCTGATTAGGCTGGTAGTATCTCAGATAGAAGATCTACTAGTGGATTCATGTTTTCTTTGGGGAGTGCTGCTCTGTGACTTGGAGCAGCAAGAAGCAGCCTACAGTTGCTCTATCGAGTACAGAGGCCGAGTACAGAGGAGCTGCTATGGTAGCATGTGAGGTAGCTTGGTTGAGAAAGCTACTTGCAGATTTGGATCAGAATGGCAAGTTGAGTGCAGATTCAGGAGAGATCTTGGAGGATCCTACTATGTACAGGAGCATAGTAGGAAGTTTGATCTACATGACGATCGCCAGACCAAATTTGAGCTATGCTGTTGGGTTGGTGAGTCAGTTTATGCAGGTTCCACGGAAACCACATTTGGATGCAGTGAGACGCATACTGAGGTATGTGAAGTCTACATTGCATTGTGGACTATTCTATGAGACTGGGACAGAGATATGTGTACATGGGTACACAGATGCTGATTAGGCTGGTAGTATCTCAAATAGAAGATCTACCAGTGGATTCATGTTTTCTTTGGGGAGTGCTGATGTGACTTGGAGCAGCAAGAAGCAGCCTACGGTTGCTCTATCGAGTACAGAGGCCGAGTACAGAGGAGCTGCTATGGCAGCATGTGAGGTAGCTTGGTTGAGAAAGCTACTTGCAGATTTGGGTCTATCAGTGGATAGACAAGTTGTCATTTTCTGTGACAACATTAGCAGTATACAGCTGGCCAGGAACCCAGTCTTTCATGTTCGTACGAAGCACATAGAGGTCCACTACCACTTCGTCAGAGAGAAGGTCTTAGCAGGAGACCTTGACCTTGTGTATGTCAGCACAGAGAATCAGGTAGCTGACATCTTCACCAAAGCATTGGGTACAGAGAAGCTCCGCAGATTCAGAGCTTCGCTTGGTGTACATGAGATGGAGTTGAGCTTGAGGGGGAGTGTTGAGATATCGAGCTCATCTAGTGAGGCAGTGGACACTGATGACGCGCCTGGGGGATAGGCCCCACACTTACACCACTGGCATGGTTGGTGAGATCATGGGAGATATGCGGCCAGTGGGATGACAGGCTGTGTGACAGCCATTCTAGAGACTAGCATAGTTATAGCGCCAGCTCATTTAGTCGGGTTCACACTATAGAGAACCCGTGTATGTATTGGTTGAGTACCTTTCATATTGTGTGTACTCTTGTTCTTGTATATGGTGTGTTGAGTGTTGAGTAGAGAAGAAGAAGATTTTCAGCCTCTCACCTTGTGTGTTCTCTATTAGGGTTTTGTGAGTGTGTGTGTGTGCTTGCAAGAGCTCAAGCTCTCTTCCCCCCTGCATCTTTTCAAGAATGTGGGGAGTTTGATCTATGTCATGATTAGTAGTCTAGATTTGAGTTACACTGTTGGCTTAGAGAGCCAGTTTATGCACGTTCTGTCGTGCAAACCACATCTTGATAGTGTGCGGCGATGCACACTTCGGTATTTGAGGGCCACTGTTGATTATACATTGTTTTATGTAGCAGGTGTACCATTGGAGCTATATGGCTACATAGATGCATATTGGGCAGGTAGCATCTTAGACAAGAGATCTACTAGTGGATTTATGTTTTCATTTGGGATTGTTGTTGTGACATGGAGCAACAAGAAGACGCTCACAATTGCCTTGTCGAGTACAAAGGCAGTGTACAGAGGAGTTGCGGTGGCAACATGTGAGGTAGCTTGGTTACACAAGCTACTTGCTGATTTGGGGTTGCATGTGGAGGTTGTCATATGTTGTGACAATCTTAGCAGTATACAGTTGACAGAACTCAGTTTTCCATGCGTGGACAAAACACACTGAGATAAATTACCACTTTATCATGGAGAGAGTCTTGACTTATGTGTTCTCTTCTAGGGTTTGAGAAGCTCAAGCTCTCTCCTCCCCCGGATATTTTTAGGATATAGTAGGCCATGGAGGCTGAAGAAGAGATTCCCATAGTCCAAATGTATGTCAAACTAATGGAGCAGTGGGAAGAGAAACTGATAGCGTCACAGAAAGCATGTTGGGAGGACACTTGTTGGGAGGACAATCTATAGGAATACATGATATTGCCAACTCCCATATGCCACCTCCTACTACCACCAATCCCACCAAAGGACAAACATGGAGCTGGAGGCAGAACCGGAGGGTCATCCTCAACATAGCCCCAAGGAACCTCAGCTGTAGCAACCACCACCAACTCCACAGCCACCATTGCTGGTGGAGGAAACACACAATTATATTAGCAGGTGAAAGAGCTCCAGAGTAGAATATACAGACTGATAGAGCAGTTGGAGGGAAAAAAAGAACTCAAGATCCACTTGGAGCTGCTCTAGAAACAAGTGTCAACCAAAGGTGCCACAGGAGAAAGCTCCACAAGTCAGCAGCTGCTCGTGGTGGACAAACAAAAGCAGATCAAAACACTCAAAAAATAGTTGGAACATGAACTACAAAAAATAAAGCTAGCGTTGGCCAAGGGTAAAGAACTAATATAGTAGCCGGAGAACATAACAGTTACAGTTGGCAATATACATGGCATTGACCAGATGACACCAGCTCAGTTAAAAGCATAAAATGCCATCTTGGAGAAGCAAATTTATGTGCAAAAAGATGAAAACACAAGATAGAATTGGAAGAGGAATTCAAGAAAATAGACAAGGCACTTGCTCAGGCATATGCAAAGATGGATAGGCAAAAGGCACTTGCTCAGGCATATGCAAAGATGGATAGGCAAAAGGCAACGCTCATACAACTAAAAGAGCAAGTCATGGAGAAGAAAGCCTCCCCCAAAACAAGGTCCCAACGGAAGACTGACGCACCAGTAGAGCAACATGAGATCATCATTGCCAAAAAGTTACAATAGTTGCACAGTCTAAAAGAAGAAAACTCCAAGCTAACCTCCCAACTTCAAAAATAGTTCAACATGAGATCATCATTGCCAAAAAGTTACAATAGTTGCACAGTCTAAAAGAAGAAAACTCCAAGCTAACCTCCCAACTTCAAAACGAGTTCAAACAGTGTCAAGAAAGAAGCACCACAAGAAAAATCAGACGATCTGATAAAGGTAGGAAATAAACAATTAGTAGATTTGCACACAGAGAAATCTAGATAAAGAAAAATAGATTGGAAAAAGCTACTAAGGTGGTGCTGAAGGTGCGACGAAAAATCCAAATGTAGCTCATGATGCAAGAGCAAAGAAAACAAAAGAAGCTGCATGAGGAGCTGTTGACAACGAAGAGTTAGTTGAGATAAACCACTCCGCCAACTACTACAAACAATCAAGGGAACATCATCCATCAGTAGGCTGGTCAATCTTCAGGAGGCACATCAACCGATGATGGATGAGCAGGCACAAGTGATAGAACAACTAAATCCATAGCACAGAATCTGGAATATGCTACCTACTTGCTCGCCAAATTCAAAAAAAAATATGAAGATGAATATTGGGACCTACCTGTCAACCCATACAAGCTGGATGAATTCCTTTGCATATACAAACTCGAGGAGAGGTTCACATCCCAGGCCTCAGGATCTTTAGCACAGGTGGATCCCAAATGATGGTGTATAACTGCTACTACAGGGTAAGACAAAGAAACAGATACTTGTGATAAAGACAGAGAGGCCCTATAGTAGCTGGAATCCAACCCACATATACAAATATCTACTAAACTATTCTTTCATTCTTTAAATTACCAAGTAATACATGCTAATGTAGAAAGAATTTTTTATATGACTCAACCCCAAGATAATAGGGGAGGTTTAGGATGTGATCGGTGAAAAGAAGTAGACAGGTAATGGTGACAAAATAAAGGGTTGTCCTAGTCAACAACCCAACATCAACCACCTTCTCTCATTCAACAAACCTTCCGATCTACCTCTTTGGCAGCTACTGGCGTAGTACCCCAGGAGTGGTAGGTGTTGAGTGTTCGATAGGAGCTAATTGATGGGACCTGAGGAATTGGCCAAAGGACACATGCCGATAGTAAAAGACATGTACACTAATAGTCGTGCACAAACGATAGCACACATGCATACCTGTTAAGCATATGTACTTTATTGTAACAATTTGATAACATAACGATTCTTATAATAGTAGGACAATCAAATGGAAGGGACAAAAAGGTCCCTCTAAGATAGAAAAGAAGGAAGCAGTTATAGCAGTTAGGAGATATATATATAGAGGGAGAGAAGAGAACAGTAGACAGAGTTAGTTTGGAGCAAAATAGCATTATCAAGTTTAATAGTAATATAGAGCTCTTGTGCATTATTTCATTGTGTATTGTTAGTGAGTGAGTGAGAGAGAGAGTGAGCTTTGTAGTTTTGCATGCATTCTCTATTTAGGTTGATGGCTTGTAAGTTCTGAACCCATTGGGCTTAGGCGTTGACATAATTACTTTTGACTAGTGGTACAGTCTTTCCCATTAGATTGAACATCGACACTTTGGCAACCCTGATACTTTCAATAGGATCATTTCTCTCACAAAGGCAACATTTTGGCACAACACTCCAAAACGAGAGGAGCTTCTTGTAGAAGCAATATCAAGATAACTCATTACCCATTCCATATGCGAAATTAACTACACTAGCAACACGCCTTGCTCGTCTTGGCAAATGCTCCGCATCTCCCTACAATTCATCAGCATCAAATGGCTCACCAAGGTGGGAACAACAAATACCCACCCTACAAGGGTAAGAAGTCTAAAGACCATGATACACATGTCATGAAATTCAAGGCTGTGTGGAAAATAAATCATACTACTTGTGCCAATGTTCTTGACTGAAAGAAATCAGGACTAGTTCTAGGCCACATTCGGGGATATACCAACTAAATGGGTATCCTAGTATGACCCAAAAAACTTCCACACCTTCCATGCTCTAAAAGAAGAATTCCTCCGAAGATTCAAAATTGTTAAAACTAACTCTAAATTGTAGGACAAGCTGCAAAGTTTGAAACAGAATATGTTGCCAGTAGAAGATTATGTAGCCAAGTTTCGCACTTCATGTGCATGACTTTCTCTCTACGCTGAGACAGATCATCTCAAGAAGTTCTTGTAATAAGTGGACTTGTTCCTACATGGTCTTATCAAGAAACTAAAATGGACGGTGGAAGCCACCTACATAGACACAAAAGGGTTCAATGGGCTCGTGGAAGAAGCTACACAGGAGCGGAACGCAACATAGGATTGGAAAAGAAGTCAAAGAAAAAGAAGAGCAAGAAGCATGATTCTTCAAATAGTGACTCTGAAAGCGAGTCAGAACCAGAAGACTTAGAATCTAAGTCAGACAGTTAGGAGGAAACCATACACACAGTAAGAAGAGAAAACATAAAGGCAAGAAGGACGAGGTGGATGTAATGGCCAAGAAGGTGGTAGAGAAGCTTGCTGTGCAATCTAGTAAGACCTCTAACTCTGACTACAGAACATGCATCTTCTACCTGACTTGCAACATTTGAAAGAGGAATGCAAGATGCAACTGACATGTACCATCTGCCAAACATTCACACACTTGATATCCAATTGCCGATGGAATGTCAGAAAAAGTGCAGGTATAGCTATCAATGCACTAATAAAAATAGTACCCATAGCCGCTACCTGCACTAGTGCCTCATATACCTTACTATGGACAAGGGCAAGGCAGAGAAAGAGGTGGTGTCGGGTAGTCAAACAGGTTCCAATGTTATTACTGCTAGAAACCTAGACACCAGCGCAATAACTGTTAGCTATTTCAGAAGCACCAACAAGAGCTGCAAGAAAAGGTAGGGAGGCGGATGCACCAGTAGTATCCATAAGCATCATCAACATCAAAGATCTAGAAGGTGTACAGACAACTATGGCCATCATTCATCACACCAGATCCCAAAAAGGAAAAGAGAAGCTGGCTATGTCAGATGAACTTCAGAAGAAAAACAATGTGGAATGGGAAAAAAACAATTCAGAGATTCTGCAACAAAGAAGGTGTAAGAAGCACATAAAGAAAATAGGAAGAAAACCCTTCAGATCCGATAGCTTCCAAGAGGAATAGCGGGAATCATGGAGGAGGCAAAAGAACAAAAGCTGTAAGAAGATAAGCCTCATAAGGAGTCGGATGAAGAAGTGACATGGGAGAATAATCCCCACATGATGGCCATGAAGGCAAAACAAGGGAAGCTGCAAGAAGGTAAACCTTGTAAAGTATAGGAACAAGCTAACAAACCAAACTTGGAAGAAGAGGAGCCCAGGTAGCCACAGTTAGTAGAAGACAGTGTGCTCATGAAGCAGGTGCAGCTTGCAAGAACAATAGAATGGAGTGGTGAGATAGGCAAGCCCATAGAAAGAGCTGAAGCAGTAAAACAAGAAGCAACAGTGAGATGGAATCCTCAGGCACTACGGAAAGAAGACAATTGCAAGCAACAAAACAAGTTCCTCCATAGAACAAAAAGCCACAGGAAAAGGTAGGACAATATGACATATGGGAGGATATGAAGGGGTTAAAATTGGACCTATCCCTTGATCAACTCCTGTCCTTAGTGCCCAACTATAGGAGGAAGTTGCTAAGCAATCTGCTAGGTCCCAAGAAGAACACAACAACTTGTTTGATTCTTTCAGCAGCACAGTGAGTCAAAAGTCGACTGCAAGTCAGTCCAAACAACAAAAATCACAGTAACAAACAATGATATACCCTAGATAATAGTAATGTTAAAAAGGAAGAAGACTCATGGAGAAATACTAGATGGAGGCTCAGGAGAACATATTGTCAAAATCCATAGCAAATGAACTCAACCTCACAAAAATAACACCATGCTCCTTTTGTTGTGAAGATGGCAGATCAACACAGAGTCCAACCCCTAGGATTAGTCCAAGAGGAACACATTCAGATTGCTGGATATGATTTCCCTATCATTTTTCTTGTTCTCCAAATTGAAAACAAGGCATTGTACCCGATGCTACTAGGAAGACAATGGATCTGACAAGGCAGGATCAAACATGATTGGCACAGGGAACAAATCACAATCAGAAAAGAAAAAAAAAGGTGAATACCTCCACAAATCCCAAGAGGTAAGTCAATAATGTTGTCAAGCCACTGAATGAAAAAGGACTAAATATGCTAGAAGGAATCAAAGGAAAACCATCTCATATCCTTATTCCAACTAGACATAGAAAATATTGTGTCCAAATACTCAACAGAAGTATTGAATGTCCAACAAGTGGAAGAAATTGTAATTGACATAAAAACAGTATGAGAGGATCATAGGAGATTAATCTCACTAATTAATTAGCACTAATCACTATTTTTTGATGCGATTAATGGTTCAAACTTACCATTGGGTATCTGATATAGATCTCTATCACTTTAGATTGCAATTTGAAGCTGGTTTGATCCATTACAAAACCAACTATCCTTGGCTTTATGCAATTTTTGGTGTATTCATGCTTGTAAACTTGTTGTAATCATCATTAAACACCAAATTGGAGTTGTAAAAGGGTGAATACTGCCCTTGAATTGGATCAAGAGGTAAGACCCCCTTTCTCATCATCATGAGCATTGCACAAGAAGTAACTAAATTCAACGACGAGGAGAAATTCTATACATGGCAAATAAAAACCATGTATTTGCTCATGAGGAAGAATCTATGGGGGCTAGTTGAGGGAAGAGATGAATGTCTAGAGGAGAATGGGGAGGATGAGTGGAAGAGTAGAAATGATAAAGCATTAGGACTCATTGCACTTAGCTTAAATGATGAAATCATTCACCACATTGCAGGGATACAAGCTAAAGATGCATGGGATGAACTTAACAAATTATTTGGTACTCAAGAAAAGAATTCAAAGATAAATCTGCTAATGCAATTCTACAAACTTGACATGAAGGAAAGTGAACCTCTAACCACACCCTTGAACAAATATAAAAGCATCAAACAACAACTTGCAGCCCATTGGAAAGAAAGTAGAAGATGATGAGGCACTAGCAGTGCTTCTAAAGAGTGTGGACAAGGGAGAGTATGAGGATTGGTCCCAGCAACAACTGGAGAGGAGAAAGCAATCTACACCCGAGGAGGCCTTGCACAAGGACGAGGACGAGGAAGAGGCAGGGGAGGAGGAAGGACCTTCACTTGCCACAACTATGGGAAGTGAGGACACATGGCTAGAGGCTGCCTACAGCAAACCAAATGAAGAAGGATCGGCATCGGCAAACTTCATGGTGGAGACTCTTAAGGTAGAGGAGACAAAATATCTTCTCTAAGAGAGAAAGAGAGAAACCCCACAACCCAATGTAACCTACCCCAATAGAGTAAAACCAACTCTGAGCCACTGATGATGTAGGCCATGTGGTAGATATATGTGTGAGCACTTTAGTCAAAGTTACGGGCCCTTGTAGCAGCCTTGGACAAATAGAGGGAGAGTTTCAAGGACTATGAGTTAGGGACTTGAGGCATTGGTCGTGGGCTACCAAGTAAGAGGGAAACTTGGTGTATAGAGTCTAAGTGTGCTAGAATTATTCATTTGAGGGGAGGTGTTGAAATATGCAAGTGGATGGGTGTGTACGAGAACAAGCCCTTAGCTAGAGATTGTAAAAGGGAGTTCGTAATTGAGTGAGTAGCAGTGAAAAGGTGAGAAGAATCTACTGGATGAGAGAATCAAGGGTAGCATGAGTGAATATAGGGGTGTGGAAAGAATCTAGGAAAAGGTGTCCCGAGATGTAGGGGGGAGGTGGCACAAATCAAGGAGAAATCAGTGCGAGTGGGTGCTTGGCACCTTGTGGATGTAAAAGCTATAAATTGAGGCATTGGCCTAATGAGAAATTGCTGGTTTTTGAGTATCCATGCCTACATTATACTATTAGATTAATTGTGCACTAATCTTACCTTAATCACTTTAATTACATGCTAATCAGATTCTTACATTTGATCCACCATAGTTCATCACATTGCTATAGATTCAACAAAGATTGCCCAAGACGAGTTGCTTCAATGCAACTTGTCTCACAAATACAACTCTTAACATCTTAAGTGTACAAAATGAGCAATTGTCCATGGTACCCTTGAATATGCTTACACATTTACAAGCCGCCAAGGCACGAGAAACAGTCAAAAAGAACGCAAAGGACAATACCTGAACATGGGTAGAAGAACATGCTTTAAATCAGAACCCAAACTTAGAAAAAGCAAAACCTTCTAAACCCAAGAAAAACAAGGGACAACAAACTATAAAAACCAAGGTTGAAGTAAAGTATAGGGAAAAGAAGCCAGTGGAGGACATAAACCCAAAAGGGGACATAAACCCAATAGAGCCAAAAGCTACACACAATGCAGGAGCATCCACATCACACACCACCACACAAACCTCAAAACCCATAAGTGCAACATAGGGTACAGAAGCCCAAAATAAAATTCGATTGCAACCAGAATGAAAAACTTACAATCCAAAGAAAGGCAGAAATTGAAACAAGTTATAGTACGTCACTGAGTGAGGATTTCTGACTCTTCACTCAGTGCACCTCATAGACCAATCAAGAAACTAGAACCCACCCAACCACCGCAAATTGATAATAATGATTACATGACATATACGAAAAGCAAAAAGCAAGCTCAGGAGAGCATGCTTAGCTTGGTTGAATGTCTTGCAGGGTCACGAGTTTTGTGAGTGAGTCTCATAATGCCAATCCTAAAAAAGAAACCAAAATACAAAGCCCAGAGGAGTACCGCTGAGTCATCAGTTGTGATTGAGTCTCATAATGCCAATCCTAAAAAAGAAACCAAAATACAAAGCCTAGAGGAGTACCACTTCCCCTTTCGAGGAAGACATACTCTCTATAGAAGAGTCATTTGTGAGAGATTGCATGAACTATACGCTTGAGAAAGCATGTGAGGAATTTGATAATTCCCTTACAAAATTAAAGTAGTCTCTCAAAACCTCATTTGGAGAAATGCTCGTATCTCATGGTGGTGAAACGAGCATAACATCAACACTTGCACCTTTAAGGTCTGAATCTAAGTTATACCAAGACATAAAGAACTCCATAAAATAGGACTGTGAGGATTTGCAAGTTTCCAAACATACCTCATTAAGAATTGTTAGAGGGCCAAGTGTGCCAGTGTACACATTGGGTACTCTTGAAAAAGCAGAAAGCCAAAAAGAGGATGAAAGTGAATGGGAATATGAAATAGAAATGGGATGTGAAGTTGAAACAAAAACTGGAACATCCATGGTTCCTTTCGAAGATTCTATCATGGTATGGTTGGATTTCCTTACATGCAATGATGTTAAGCGCAACCGCGCATTGATGAGCTACACTTACACTCAGAGTGTTAAGTTGTAGGGTTCATGAAGGGACTGGCCGTTGGGGGAGCACGAATTGAATGTCGATTTTGCGATCTGGGAGGGTATCAAGTATAGCAAGGATTTTCAGCCAATCGTGGTCGATTTTGTCACTATTGATATAGAAGCGACCATGTATGGCACCCACGCATGACAAGCATCACAAACAAAGAGATTGTCGCACACCTGGTGGTGGTTATAGAGTCTTCATCAAAGGGACCTCGAGACATGGGATGTGAGTGCCATATATATAAATTAACTTTGAGTATTTGAGACCCTTTGTAGAAGTAGACATGATGTTTGTCCCAATCATCAGTTGTGTTTGTTGCATGAAGGGTCTATCCACGATGGCGCCATAGGCAGTGTTACAAAATTCCATGACCACAAATGTGAGGTTGAAGGTCATGTCGCAGACTTTGACCTTGAGGTTATGTGCTATGCCCAGGGGTTGTGCAGATTTCTCATCCGCGAGCTCAAGCTAGTCATAACATCATGAAAATAGACACTTGGGTTTCAATGGGATAACCTAAATTCATCCCTACAAGCAATAGTCTTGCAAAAGGAGCCAATGGACAAAACATTGAAGTTCTAGGTTAATTTAGCTACACTACTCAAACTATCGGTGGAGATATGGAATTTACATTCCATGTTACCCTAGATTCCCTTGAGTATGATGTCGTCCTTGGTGGAACTTGGATAGGTGAATCATTGTATTCAATAGATGAATCTAGATGTCAAAGGAAGAGCAATGTGGAGTAATCTTATTCCAAGAGTTTGATTTTGAAGTAGTCACAAAGCCAGGAAAATCCCATGTTCTTGATGACCACTTGTCTTGAATTCCCCAAGATGAAGCAGAGGAAATTGTGGATCTAGACTTGCCAGATGTAGCCCTCTTCTTGGTGGAGACCACAATCCCATGATATGCTAATATTGCAAACTTCTCCAAATGAGAACGGTTGAAGTTGTTGTTGCTAGAAGAAACTCTTTATACTCTCCTTAGTGGTTCACTTTACAAGCAAGGTAAATATGGAGTTTTAAGAAGATGCATTAACAAAAGTGAAACCTCAATTATATTAAAGGCATGCCACAAAGAGCTTTGTGGTGGAGACTTTGGAGGAGAAGCAACTGCTCGAAAGATCCTTCTTGCAGTTATTGGTGGCCAACCCTTCACAAAGATGCCTTTGAGTATTGTAAAAGATGTGATGCTTGCAAAGAATGGGTAAACTCACTAAGACAGGAGCCATGCCACTCAACCCCATTCTTGCCTTGAAGCCATTTGAAAAGTGGGGTATAGATTTTATGGGTGTCTTTGAGCCAACAAGAAGAAGACGTTATCAATATATCTTGGTATACACAGATTATGTCACCACACAAGTGTGAAGAAAAGGCAATGAGAACTATTGATGGCAAGAATGTGGCCCTATTCTTGTATGAGAACATCATCACAAGGTTTGGAAGTCCTTTGGAGTTGGTAAGTGATCGAGGAACCCACTTCATAAATAATGTCATTGAAGAACTTTTCGAAGTGTACAAGATCCGCCATAGGAAGTCTACACCTTATTATCCCTGAGCAAATGGGCAAGTGGAGGTCACAAACAGAATCCTTTGTTCCATCCTTACCCAAAGAGTGGTAGCCCATAAGAGGGATTGGGATGATAGGTTGGTGGAAGATTTGTGGGCTTACATGATTGCTCATAAGGTAACAACACGACAAACCCCTTTCCAATTGGTGTATGGAATAGAAGCAATCTTCCTAGTGTACTTGTGGAGGATCTCTCAATATTTAGGTGCTTCTTCTCTTTTGTTTGAACCCCATGTCTCAAGGTTGTTGATATTGGCTTGATTTTATCTATATGCAGCAGAAGGTTTGAGTGTGAGTTTTAGTCCTATGAGTTCAATTGATGAGTTTTTATGCTCCAGTGTTATATTTGTGTTGTTTTGATGGAGCTTGTTGAGAAGAATCAATTGTGAGCGAAAGTCTCTATTAGTATAGAATCATAACTGAGTCAGTCAGCTTTAATTTGAGTCATTAGTGTCTGACAGAGTGAGCTGAAGTCAATTGTGTATCTGGGTTAATTAGTTGATGCTATAGAAGAGTAGATCTTGTCTTATTTTCATGGCCATGCTGGTGAAGATCTAGAAGAATTCTTGGTAGGGATGGAACTTATAGCCTTTACCTTTGGTAAGGAGAGGGATGATGATAAGCTGACTTTATGACTATGCTACTGAAAGGTGATGCTAAAAGATGGTTGCAGGTATGAAGAGCCCACTAAACCCAGGGACAAATATATGAGGATATTAAGGTGGATTTGGTGCAGCAGTACAAGTAGAGTGAATCCCCTACTACCTTATGGTTGGCAGGAGATTCAAAACTTAAAGCATAATTTATCTGATGTTTTTGAAGGGTAGAATCACTTTGAAGATTTGTAGGGAAGGTACGACACCTCCATGGGAGCAGAGCACCCACCAGATCTTCTAAAGAAGGACATGTTCATCCAATCTCTCCATGCACACTTGAGGGAGAAGGTGGAGCTAAAGAGGCGAGAAACTTTTGAAGAAGCTTTGAGGATTGCCATGGAGAAAGAATGGAAGTTGCAGAGGATGGCTTAGAAGAAAAGGGAGGTCCAACAAGCTAAAGGAAGACTAGTTATGCTCAGGGAGAGAAGAGCAGAAGAAGGGAGAGTTGCTCCAGTGGTTTTAGTAGTCACAGACCAGCTCATGCAGGGAATCACCCATCTAACTCAGGAGATGGAGAACCTAAATTTGAATCTTATGCAAGGGGGCAAGAATGCTCCTCAAGCCCAAGGATAAGGTTAACTTCACAAGACTCAAGAATTTTTTTGTGCCCAGCTTTGCCCGAAGTGATGACAGATGCATAGCAACCTTTACCCCCGTAGAAATTGGTGTGGTGCTCTATGTGCAGATTAAATGATACCACCACCAAATGTCCACAGTTAAGAGCAAGACCATTACTTTATTGTGCCCACTATGTAAAATTAGGAAATCATAACACTTCAATGTGTAGATATCCAAGGTTTCAAAATGTGACACAACTACTAGCAAATAGAACCCCAATTAGCTTTTTTGGCACCACCTATGCAAATCACTGCCACTGCTTTTGGACAACCCAACTCTTCCTACTTACCTAGGGGAATGTTCCGGGTACAAGACGCTTCACCCTTGCCACCACCAGTTCTACCACCACAACCACCACAGACGAAGATCAACAAAGTAGTGATTGAAGAGCCATCAGAAGATGTTGACATGGGGCGGGAAATAGAACTTAGTGGGGAATACTATGAGGACATGGCTGGGTTATGCCAGAATACTATGTCCTACAAAATAACACGCCAGTACCTGTGTTTCAAACCATGGTACAATGGAAGGGCAAGGAAATAAAATCAAATCTGAGAAGAGGACCTTTACAATACTATGGCTACGGCGGGCCACATCGAGTAGCCGAATGCCCAAACAAGAATATGAATCATACACACCAACCACAACAAGTGGCGGCCATGCCTAATGACATGCTAGTGCTCACCTGCACAATGTGGAATTGATCACTTGATCAAGGATTGTCCCTACCGAGCAAGTGGCTCTGCCTCTGCTGTTAATCAGGCCACCATCCGGACCATTAGTGTACAATGTAGGAAGATCACACCGCTCAATGTCCTAACACGAGCTCAGGCTCAATTAGGAGAAAAGGGAAGAAACCAAGCATATGCGACTACTTCCAGATCTGGCCATAGGAGAAGAGTGAAGAAATTAGGAAAGGGGGACACAAGGGTTACAATCTGAAGAAGACACAATTGATACCGAATCCACCCAATCAAAGGATGGGGGGGTCAAGGGATCAATATTGGAGGATTAGACCAAGGAAAGCAAGGTGAACAACCTATCCCAATGCCGACAAAGAAATAAGGAAGCTAGAAGATGCCAAGGCCTTAGTCGAAGAGTACTAATGACTTCATGAAACTAAACCAAGGACCAACGGAGCAAGGGATAAATCTATCCATGAAATGAACCAAACCAGAATAGGGTATTGAACATGCCAGCCCCGATTCTGGAAGGAACAAAAGAGGACTCCCAAACAAACACAATGTCTAGAATGTTTGAGGAAAATGAGTTGGTGGGGGAGTCTATCCATTCCTTCCCCATGGGAGAATACGAGACGCCTACATGGGAAGAACCCTCTATCTCCAAAGAACCTAGGGATATAGGAAGCCTCGATGGCTGTACTATCCACGCCTGTCCCAGATGATGCCATTGGGGTAACTATTACACAATTCAACAACTTTGTGGATAGGTGTAAAATAATGGCGGTCTAAGGCTAGCCGATAATATGGATGAGACTCTGCCACCCCTAGCAGAAAGAACCTTGAAGCATACAAAGGAAACTCGAGTCGTTAAGATACTAGCTAACCAACTGGGATGCTACTATGAAAGTGATGACACGAACGCTACCATCCCGATTCATCATGATTCATAATGGATACGAGGCATTGGCTATCCTGGATGGTGGGTCAGGGGTTAGCATCATTACCAAACGTTGCTGGGAAAACTGGGGGAAACTTGATCTAAAAAAAGCAGATTTAAATGGCCGATGGAACATCTCCGAGACCCATTGGGCTCTTAGCAGGAGGTGAGCATTTTGTTGGAGAAATTACTACTTGAAAAGTGCTTCAAGCTGGACTCTTGTGGCCTATGTTATTTGGGGACGCCATAGAGTTCGTCAAAAGATGCGAGGAATGTCAATGTTTTGCTATTCCACAATGGAAGGACAAGATGCCACACTGACCCCCATCATTGTAAGGCAACCATTTGAGAAATGGGGGATAGATTTTGTAGGGCCGATTAGTCCAGCGGCACATCCATCCCAAGCCCGGTACATAATCGTGGCCACGAACTATTTCACGAAGTGGGCGAAAGCCAGAGCTTCGAAGAAAGCTGATGCGCAAACAACTGCAAAATTTGTATATAAGTAAATCATATCAAGGTTTGGTTGTCCATTAGAATTAGTGAGTGATCGCAGTTCACATTTTATCAATGAGGTGATTAATCATTTACTTGCAGGATTCTTAGTGATCCATCGAAATTCATCACCTTACTACCCACAAGCCGATGGTCAAGTAGAAAGTACCAACAAGATTTTGTGTACCATCTTGACAAAAACGTTGGAAGCAAATCGAACAGATTGGGACCATAAGCTGACAGTAGCTCTCTGGGCCTACCGCACATCATATAAGGTAGCGACGGGATATACTCCTTTTTGAAGTGTTAAAGTGGTTATGCCCATGGATTACCTAGTCTCCCCAGCTTAAGGATTTCTGTATAGGAGCATCTAACTGAGAATGCATTAGCTAAAAGGCTAATTGACTTGGAAAAACTGGATGAGACCCAGTTGATATAGCATCACATGGGCTCATGGTCGAAAAGTTACGCAGGAAACACCAGTTTGATAAAAAACTTAAGTAAAAAGAACTAAAAACCGGGGACCTTGTCCTCATGTATGGTGTGGGAAATGCCAGAAAAAAGAAACTTAAATACCGAGGCCTGGGACCATTTCGAGTATCGAAAATCACACCTCAGGGGTCTGTCCGAATAGAAAGAATTGACGGCATCCAAATGGAGGGCTATGTCAATGGGTGTAAACTAAAAATATATTTTGCACCATTGACCCAAGAGATGCTCTTGCTGCAGAAACACCTCTTAAAACAACAGAAACAACTTGCAAAAGAAAAAATCCTGCAAGCGCACAAGAGGAAGCTAAGGCTAGGCAAGTCAAAGCTAAAATGCATAAAGGCCTGATACATGTCAACATGGCATCCGTAATCCTTGAGGACGAAAGGGTTCTGAACATTGAGCCAACACGACTCAAGTTGGGACTCACAATAGCTAAAGGCATTGCAACAAGTATTGCATTAATAGATACAGGGTCCACAGCCATAACCTGATCTCATATGATACTTGGGTAGCCTTAGAAAAACCACACCTTGAACCCATAGATGCGCAAGTTCGTAGTGTGCACCTAACAACCACAAAGGCTGAGGGGTATTTAAATATTAATATTTCCATCAGTAATTCCTTGGTCGGGAAGGTGTTTGTGATGCCTGCAAAAGTACAACGGAGGAAGAGATGATCCTAGGATGATCCTGGATCTATGCCCAACAAGTACAATATCCATGGGAAGAAAGAACAACATCATTGAGCATCGGTGATGAGAAGGTCATGTCCATACCATTATGGAACTCGGCAAATCAAGGGAAACAAAGCACTATAGAGGCAACACCTCGAAAAATAGAACCTGCACCCATTATGCTGAGTTTGCTTACACAATACCCAAAATACAAGGGTACACATAAATGGGTGCTCAAAAATCAACTTAAGGATCAACCAGAGAGGAAGGACACAATGAGTAATGAAAGGACTCAGGGGAAAACACAATTCAAAAGCCAAGCATTGCCAACACCTACCAAGTGGTAGAGCTCCAAGCACTTGCATAGGCCTCATGATGACTATTGTCAGCAATGGGTTCGAAAGGACCTACTACCCAAGCATAAAAATCCAACTAAGACAACAAAAACCAACCCTAAGACAAAGCTTCCCGACTGCCGGCATGCTATGAGCACAAGGCTACTATGAAGGCAACACTCGCGTCTCGTTATGCAAGAATTCCACCTGTGCTCATCCACCACACCAACTCCCCCAAAAGCCATGACAAATGGCCCATTGACTGCCGGTTAGGCAACCCCAAGCACAACAAAGCCAATAATGCTGAGTGCCTACCAATGTGTTGAAAGATTAAGGCTTCCATGAAGGCAACACACACCTATGGCTCCCAAAGCCACAATCCAAATCTTATCCACCGTGTCGACAACCTGATCATAGCTCAAAGCCTCGTCGACAAAAAACCCCCTCGACAACCACGGACCTTCATCATTTGGTAACATTGGGTTCCCAAATGCCTCTTAGAAGCCCAAAGCTTCCATGATGGCAACTCCATCATTTGGCTCCCATGGAAAAACCCTCAACAGTTTGCCCAAACCACACAAACCAAGTTAGTACCTATCCAATCGACAAAGATGGTTTGGCGACCAATGGGTAAGGAAGTCCCCTCTTCCTTAACTAAATCCTACGGACTTGCCCACACCCAACCCATGGGCACTCAAAATCTCAATTCTCCCACCCCTTTTACCCAATGGATCCTCGACCATAATGCTCCACCCTGCCTCTTGACTTTGTCACCAAACCAAGGGGCATTACTACACATGGCTGAGCTTCTCCACCCACTCAAAGATAAACTCAAAGGTAAGCTCACAAATCTAGCCACATGGGCCACTCAGTACAAAAACCTCTATAGGGATGGTGACCAATAATTAAAAAAAACAAAAGAGTCTCTAGGTGATTAGGATCTAGGGGTGATTAGGACCATGACACACCTTTTGCCCTCACCCATGCACAACACCTTCAATTATCACTGGGCTTATGTGCACACATCGCACAAAGTTTCATCATCGACAACCATCTAGGTATATCTCTGGATGGGGGTGTTGAGAATCATGGATCGAGCTATCCTAACTACACATACTAATTACACACTAATCTAATCTAATGAAATGGCTAATCTAAGGTGGATAGAAATGGAGGAGACTTATTGTGATGTGTGTGCTAATTAAGTTTAGACTCAAGTTCAACTAGGTTACAAGAAGGAAACTTATACTCATAAAAAGACTTGAGATGTTGTGCTTGTATTCCATTGCTTGAAATGTCCTCCTTTTATATGAGGAGAGTTCAACTTAGCTTTTCTCTTGCATGTGGGATAATTCACACTTGGTGATGTGCTTTCTCACACTCACTCCATACTTTTCTTGTGCTCCATGGTACCATATTTCTCAACACCCCCCTTTGATGCCAAATCTTTAGGCTACCCAAGGTGGTTGGATGATGTGAGGTTTTACAAAATATTGTTTTACTTTTTACTTTCTATATTCCCCTACGTGTTGTGAGAAACTTTGGCTCATGTGCTACTTTAGCACTTCCCCCCCTTGATAGTGACTTGACCTATCTTTGAGGCCTAGAGGTCATCTCTAAGAGTGAGGTCCCCCGCTTGATAGAGACTTGACCTATCTTTGAGGTCTAGAGGTCTCTTCTAAGAGTGAGGTAACAAATTTTTGACTATTTCTTCTACCTTGGCTACATCATTGGTGTGCCAGAGGGTAGGTACAAGCACTTTTTGTAGGAAGTAAGATTTTTTTTACAACAATTTTTTGTTTAAGAGATGGGTAGTGAGAGGATTTTTTTGCGTGCTCATTTGGGCATACAACATATTTGAGAATTTTTTTAATGATGGGATGGCCAATGTTCTTGGCTTACATTTATTTTGCCAATGATGATGAAAACTTACAAGGGTTACATGAAAATAATTCATTGATGATGATGATGACATTGTTGCGACCCTTGGTGTTATTGTAGCTCTTGGTGAAGCCCAATGTTGCTATGGAAGCCAATGTTGCCCAAGGTTCAAGTCTTCTCTTGGTTTCCATCAATGATGAGCTCATTAAAGCTATATGAAATTGTTTTTATCTAGGGCATGTGAACATACCCTTAAAAGAGGGTTATCCTTAAAAAAAATTAATACAACCTTATGTTATCCCTTCGTTGGCTCTTGCCCGTTGATTTCTCTTCGTAGGTCTTGCCACCGCATGAAGGTCACTCTTCTCAGCGGTGCGCTGCTATGATCTCACTGGTTCTGCTCTGCAAATCATAAAATTGCCTTGCATACGCTTTTCTTATCTGTTGGTTGCACTTTTCTTCTTGCTGGTTTGCAAATCAATGGCTTTTTCTGGTCTTTCTTCTCTACTTTGCTTTCCTGATTTTATGATGAGTTTGCTACTGCAACGCTTTTGATTAGATGCTATTTTTGGATTGAGCTCTAGAGTTGGCTGTTTTTGTAGCATTCTAGAGTCGGGTGCTTGTGGGTATATTGATGGTAGGCGACCAACCGGTGATGCTACTGGCAATGCTGCTCTCGTGGTGCTTCTTACAATGCTACGCACGTCACTTTGATAGGCTCCCGAATATTTCTCTTTCTTGGCTACCATGATGCCTTTGTTTGATAATGCTACTTGAGTTGCTTGCACTGATACGCTTCTTTAAATCTCTCAATACTTGAGATGCTAAAGGGACTCCTACACTTTGCACACTATAGAGGTAGCTGTTTGATGTGCCTTATCTTTATCTCATGCTTTTGCTCACACCATTACTTTAGGTGTACTATTGCTCTTGCGATTCTCACTTATGGCTAACAAGAGCCACAAAGGAGGCTTTTTCTCTTGTGTTGACAACAATACAAGCCCAATAACACCAATTTTTGTTGCTTCAATTTTGAGGCTCTTAATTGACTATAAAAGAAACCTCTAATGTTGCATAGAGTTTGGACAACCCTAATCTACTTGTGCAAAGGAATCCCTAATAGAAGAAGTGAAAAAATAACCTAATTATGACCTAATCACGTTCTCTAATTACTTACTAATGAAATGAAAAAATGAAGCTAATGGAGAACTGGACCTAAGCTTTGATACCCTGTTGAGAATCATGGATCGAGCTCTCCTAACTACACTTACTAATCACACACTAATCTAATATAATGACATGGCTAATATAAGGTGGATAAAAATGAAGGAGACTCATTGTGATGAGTGTGTGTTGATTAAGTTTAGACTCAAGTTCAATTGGGTTACAAGATGGAAACTTGTACTCATAAAAAGACTTGAGATATTGTGCTTATATTCCATTGCTTGAAATGTCCTCCTTTTATATGAGAAGAGTAAAACTTAGCTTTTCTCTTGCATGTGGGATAATTCTCACTTGGTGATGTGCCTTCTCACACTCACTCCATACTTTTCTTGTGCTCTATGGTACCATATTTCTCAATAGGGGGAACCATGGTGAGCACAAGCCTAGTCAATGGTACGACCCATTGCCTGTATCTTCTTAATCACCCCTACTTCACCCGAATAGCTGTGCTTCATGTCTACTCAATCTTGCCCTTAACTTCTTCTTCAGCTCCACATGTTTGGATCCTTGCCACCATCAACTACCCTTCCTATCAACACAGGATCCCCAAGCTTCAATGATAGAAAAGACAACGCACAAAAAGAAAAAGAGAGAACACTGCAGCCTGATGACTCAACATCCATGCAGGAGCCAGGATACCCATCACGGTGTCTTGACAAAGATGCTAGAGATTCATGTACATTGCCGTCGACATTTAGCATCTCGGAGCGCAAGAAGTCTCCATGCGTGTTGCTTCCTTGTCCCTTTAGAATTCCCCCCTCGCCACTTGCTTAGTAACATCATTGTTTTACTAACCCCTTCTTATCCAAGTCTCCATGCGTGTTACCTCCTTGTCTCTTTAGAATTCCCCCCTTGCCACTTGCTTAGTAACACCATTGTTTTACTAACCCCTCCTTATCCATACCACCTACCACTTGGATACTGGTCATTAAGTATTCCGTGCTAGTCTCCTAATTCACGTACTCTGACTCCATTAATAAGGATGTCTCACCGCAAAGGTAGAAAAAAAAGAAAAACAAAATAAAGAGTACTACTAGGAACATACAAAAAGCAAACTCATACGAGCCCATCAGACTAGTTGGATACTTAATCACTAGTACTCCACTAAATTCTTTCCATCTTACTAACTCCCCTCACATACCTCAGTATGCATCTCACTGCATCCAAATGTGGTTTCCGTGGAACCTGCATAAACTGACTCACCAACCCAACAGCATAGCTCAAATCTGGTCTGGTGATCGTCATGTAAATCAAACTTCCTACTATGCGCCTATACATAGTAGGATCCTCCAAGATCTCTCTTGAATCTGCACTCAACTTGCCATTCTGATCTAATGGCACGGAAATAGACTTACAACCTGTCATACCATACTTGGACAATATGTCCAAGCCATACTGTCTCTGCAGTAATCCAATACCATGTGGTGACCTAATCACCTCAATGCCCAAGAAATATCTGAGGTCCCCCAGATCCTTCATCTCGAACTTCTGTCTAAGCAAGATCTTTACATCAAAGATCTCTGCATCATGGTCCCCCGTAATGATCAAGTCATCTACATAGATGACAACAAGCACAACCCCTCTATCACCATGTCTCACATACAGCGAGAAATCTGCATTGGCTACATGAAAGCCAATAGTGACAAGATATTCAGAAATCTTGTCAGACCATGCTCTTGGTGCTTGTTTTAAGCCATACAAGGCTTTCTTCAACCTGCAAACATGCTCGGGGTGACCCACATCTTCATAACCAGGTGGCTAACATATACACCTCTTCTTGCAAATCCCCATGCAAGAATGCATTCTTTACATCCATCTGATGTAAAGACCATTGCTTTGACGCAGCCACTACTATCACAACTCTCACCGTTGCCATCTTGGCAACTGGGCTGAAAGTTTCCTCATAATCAATGCCATATGTCTGCGCATATCCTTTGGCTACCAATCTAGCCTTGTACCTGTTTATGCTTCCATCACTGTTATGTTTAACTTTGTACACCCACTTGCATCCAATGGCTTTCTTGCCTTCAGGCAATTGCACTAAATCCCAAGTTTCATTTCCATATAGTGCATCCATCTCCTCATCCATAGCTTTCTCCCAACACACATTTCCAATAGCCTCATCAATGCATGTGGGCTCTACAACCTGCACAACCTTTGCCATATATGCATAGTGATGTGCCACATAACCATCATATGTAAATCTCTGCACAGGGTTCTTCACTCTCCCTGATCTTCGCAGCTTTTCATTCATGGCTTCCATAGCCTTCTTTACACCAGGTGTTCTCATAGCTGGGATCCCAAGCTCCTCATCAAGGCTCATATCTGAGCCACTATCAACATGAGAATGCCCTGCAGAAATGTCAGGCATACCAAGGGGCTCAACCACTTTCTCTTTTCCTTTACGTGATGTAGTAATCACATTTGCAGGACTGGTATTATGACGCAGCCTGCCACTCCATGGTCTATCAACAGACCCACTAGATGAGGACTCTCCTGGTCCACTCAAAGACTGTGATTGCTGACCTACATTATGTGCAACCACACTTCCACTTACATCAGCCCCGACAGCTTCTTTTTCAGCAGCATACCAGCTGCTCATCTCATCAAAGACAATGTCCCTGCTTACCCTCAACTCACGTGTAGCAGGGTTATAACACCTGTATCCCTTTTGCTCAAGGGAGTATCCAATAAACACACATTTTTCAGCTTTCGGATCCAGCTTAGTTCTCAGCTCATCTGGCACATGCACATATGCAATGTTGAGATATCGAGCTCGTCTAGTGAGGCGGTGGCCACTGATGACCCGCCTGGGGGATAGGCCCCACACTTACACCACTGGCATGGTTGGTGAGATCATGGGAGATATGCGGCCAGTGGGATGACAGGCTGTGTGACAGCCATTCTAGAGACTGGCATAGTTATAGCGCCAGCTCATTTAGTCGGGTTCACATTATAGAGAACCCGTGTATGTATTTGGTTGAGTACCTTTCATATTGTGTGTACTCTTATTCTTGTATATGGTGTGTTGAGTGTTGAGTAGAGAAGAAGAAGATTTTCAGCCTCTCACTTTGTGTGTTCTCTATTAGGGTTTTGTGAGTGTGTGTGTGTGCTTGCAAGAGCTCAAGCTCTCCTCCCCCTGCATCTTTTCATGGTATCAGAGCCTGGTTCGTGCTAAGGGAACCACAGGAAGCGGTACAAGGGTAAGAGCTTCAACTACTCTTCCCTATTGTGTTGGTGACTACACCCTTGTCGGGAGCTCTACGGGAGGCACCGGCAAACGGTCTCTGATTGAGGAGCTTTCTTCGCGGGAGTAAAGCTATAGGGCAGCTATACATTCCTATCGGAAAATGCGTTTCGGGCGCGTCTGGACCTCCGTTTTTCAGAAAGCAGGCAATTTCGAGCACTGTGGGTAAGTCATCGATTCTCTGCAGAACTCTGTTTTAAGAACTGCAGGAAGATAGATTGACTGTGCAGACACTGTGGGTGCTGCAAAGAGGTCTACAGTTTCCATTGGGTGTATGTATGCACATTGAAGTCATTGGTTGTGACATTTGAGAGTACTATAGTACCGCTGTGCAGAAAATACAGCAGTTTGTGCAGAAAAACCAGAGTGCAGTTTCTGGTAAAATTGTGTGTTTGGCAAGATGTCTAATGATGGCATAACACAGATTGTGGCTGAGAAGCTGGATAAGAATAACTTCCATGCTTGGAGGTTCAGGTTAACGAATTTCTTGATGGGAAAAGGCTATTGGGACTACATAGAAGGTGAGCATGAAGAGGCACCGAAGATACCGGATATAAATCCGACTGCTGCAGATGTGAAAGAGTTTAAAGACAGGAACCAAGGAGCCAGGAAGGTTATGTATTGGCTCTCCATTAGTATACAGGACACCATGATTGGGCACATTCAGGATGCCAAGTCCCCCAAGGAGGCGTGGGACACCTTGGTAAAGCTCTATGAAACAAATACCAAGGCACGTAAGATACAGTTGAAGAATGAACTTCATACTGTGGAGAAAAAGAGCATGTCTATGAATGACTCAAGTTGTGTTCCCTTAGGGTAGCCATAGCTAAAACACTGGGGGAACAATAATCCTTGAGCACAAGGTTACTTCATTTGGAATGTTTGGATGAGATGATACAAAGGGTGTCCATGCAATGTATAGAGGCCACACAACTAAGGAGGAAGGCTTACCATGATGGCTTCCTCAAGCCAAAGGTGTTCAAAGAGGGTGAGTTTACCCTCACCTATGATTCCAGTTATGAAAAGTTCCTAGGAAAGCTCCAGAAAAGATGGAGGGGACCATTTAACATAGTGGAAGTGTTCCTGAACGGGTCCTTGGAAATACAAGTGATGGACGAGTCTAAAGATCCTTTCCTAATCAATCGATATAGCCTAAAGAAATACAAGTGATGGACGAGTCTAAAGATCCTTTCCTAATCAATCGATATAGCCTAAACAAATACTTTCCTCCATAGGAATCCTGACAATCAAATCCCCCTGGTGGATCAAGAAGAAATCAGGTTGTGCTGGCAAGCTTTTTAACTTTCCTAGTAAAGATGGTCCTTTGGGCCATAATCTTGTTCTTCATAGTTTTCAAAGACTCCTACAACAATGTGGCAAAGATTAGATGTAGTTTGGAGAACTTACTCATCATATGCCTACTTCTTGGGGTAAGTTCCCCTCTTAATTACAAAGGTTCCCAATGCTTTACCCACCTTCTTGGATGATGATTCACTGATTTAAAATTGTTGTTGGGGATGAAAGCCTCATTTCTAGCCTTAAATTCCCTCTTCACCTCCCTAGGTGATACTTCCTTTCCTTAGCCTCAACATCAACAGCCCTTCCAAGTACATTTCTGGATGGGGGTCCATGGTGGGTGTAAGCCTCGTCCATGGTACGACCCATTGCTTGGAAGTTTCTTGGTTTTTTTTAGAACACTTTCACTAAGGATTACTACTTCCTTGGGTGTACATTATTTTAGGCTAGTCCACCTCCCTTGGTGGTTCTTTGATCTTTCCTATAACACCTCCTAGGTATTCTTAGCAAATGCCATATTAGCTCCCAAGAATCCCTTACATGTGTTCCTAACCCCTCTAATTAGTTGGTAATCCTCCATGGGGTTACAAAGATTGTCTCTAGGTCCCTGCCACTTGTCATTGAATCTTTTTCCGTATCTCCTTGTAGAACCCTTATAACCAATTACACCTCCATTGGTAGCATATTTGCTTCGTGAATTCTCACTAGCACCTCCCTAGGTGTTTTTTTCCAATCCCTTCATTAGTGCTCCTTGTTTAACACCTCCAAAATTTTACAGAAGTAGAGCTCCCCTCTCAATTGTGGGCACCCTCATGGTGGTCTTTTTCATGAGAACCCTCACCTCCCTTGGTGTTATCCTCTTTAATTTCAACCCGAATGCTCACTTTCCTAGTTGACATATTGGTGACATTTCCCCAATTTGCGGATGCATAGCTCCCTTCCACTTGAAACTCACCGCCCCTAAGAGGGTGCCTAGCTCCTCTTTTAAGTGTGGAGACACTTGCCAGAGTCCCTAACCAAGTGTCCCAGTCAAAGTTTACAATGGCAGGAAGATAAGAAAGTGTTCGAGCTCGATGTGGAATATAAGGTCCTCTTTGTTTTGGTAAGGAATGAAGAACGTTGGTTCATGAGAGCAACAATCGATCTGACGAGTTGACAAAAAATGTAGGGAGTCCCTTACCCTTTTCTCCTTGAATCTTTTTCCCTATTTGTATTTGAAGGAAACAAAAAAATTCTCCTTGAATCTTTTTCCTTATTTGTATTTGAAAATAACAAAAAAAAACAATCTAAACAATTGAAAACCAAACCAAATAAACCCGTGCCTAAAAAATCCTCCCCTCCCTCGTCGCTTCAAATTTTGGAAAAAAAAATGCTCATTCTCTTTATTTTTGTCTTAGAGAAAACATGCCCCTCCCCTTTGTGTTCTTTTAGCCAATTTTTGAAAAAATAAAACACAAACATAAAAATTTTATTAAAAAAACGGTTTTCCCTCTCGCTGCCGGTTACCACCCCCTTCTGTCTCTGGATCACACTATCTTCATCCCTCTTTTGCCCAAACTGCATAAGGGCAGTCTCTCTATCCCTCTCTTCTCAGCGCACTCTCTCTCTCTCAGAACAAAACGACACAAAGAAAAACGTAAGATTTTGTTTATATATATATATATATATATATACATATCTCAAACCATGTTAGTATGTGGCGTTGAAGTATGGTGAGGACGAGAGTCGGACTCCACAGGTGAGAGAAACGGAGCAGTAGCATGAAGCCGCATATTGCTCGACGTGTAAGAGGTGGTGTGGAGGAGCGGACCGCCATGTCCTACTAAGTCTGTGAGCTGCTGCTGTGGTAGACTGGAGGGTGCACCTGATGGTGACAACAAAAAGTCGCTTGAGCATCATGTTGGAGGACGGTTACATTCCTGGTGCGAGCCATGCATCAAGGTGCTGTAGAGACTTGACGACCACCCATGTGCCCTTGTGCATGTTGGATTTACCTATTTACTTACACCCACATACAATCATTCACTCCTTTCCCCCCTTATTCTTTTTCTCCCATTATCCATCTTCGTCAACAGCAAAGTATGGTGCCCAAAACCTCTCCATCCCCGTTACACATACACATACAATCATACCCAAAGTGAGCCTCTTCATTGAGCCACTCGGTGCCCAAAACCCGTCATCAACAATCACACACCCACATTCACATTCGCCACCATTTGTGTCTATTTTGCAGGACCTAGGTAGGTATGAAAGGTATGCGTGTGCATGGATGGTTGCCTCGTATCTCATGTCATGGGGTGTAGCTCGTTTTGTCATTTGATTCGCTATTCGACCATGGTTTCTATTTGTGGGCTTGCCCAAGTTCGTTTAGTAGTGTGTCTACGCGTGTTTGTTTTGTAGGGACTTTGACCACATTCTCTTGTTTGGTGGCACTATTATGATGGTGGTTTAATCTGACACACTTGTTCTTGTCATAGTGTGTGTGTGAGTGGGATGATCTATTTTGTAGGTACCCTTCACACAATCTCCTCTCCAAGATCGCCTTGTTAGTGCTTTCCTCCTCCTCAATGGTGAACCATAGTTTCTATGCATGGGCTTGCCCACGTTTGTTCCTATGTGTGGGGTTTTGTGATTGCAGGTTACCTTGCATGCTTCTAGGGTTGTTCATCGCCATTGTTGACTATGCTTATTACAATCCACCGCCCTACCTAGTAGTCACATACCATTGTTTTTTTCTTTTTCTTTCCATTGTTTTACAGGTGTTTATGCTGTAGTCATGTCTCTCTCACCGTTTCATGGGTATTTTTCATGCCGCATTAATATTGCTGCTGTTTGGATGGTTAATAAAATCCAATGGTGATGAACCTTTGTAGATAAATGGCATGGGCTTAGCCCCACATGCTTACAGAGTTTCATCACTAATCTAATAACATTTGGTTGGTTAAATGGGGCCTAGAACCTAAATTTAAAGTCTCTTAGTGCTCAAGGAGGCTAGGGAAAACCCCGCTCTTCCATTTGTGAATCATACCTAAACATCATTCGATGGTGATAAAACTTTGTAGGCATGTGGGGTGGTCCTAATCCCACATTCCTACAAAGTTTTATCACTCTATTGGCTGACATTTGGTCAGTCAAGTGGGGCCAAGTGCCCAAATTTAAAGTCTCTTAGTGCTCGGAAGGCTAGGAAAAATCCCGCTCTTCCACATGCCATCGTACCTAAATGTCAGCCCGATGGAAATGAAACTTTGTAGGCATGTGGGATTGGTCTAGTTCCATATGCTTGAAAAGTTTCATCACTATTAGCCTGACATTTGGTTGGTTAAGTGGGGCCCATTGTGCCCAAATTTGAAGTCTCAGTGTGTTTGGGAGACTAGGAAAAATCCCACTCTTCCACATGCCATCATACCCAAATGTTAATGGCAATAAAACTTTGAAGACATGTGGGTCTACCCAAATGTTAATGGCAATAAAACTTTGTAGACATTTGGTTGGTTAAGTGGGGCCCATTGTGCCCAAATTTGAAGTCTCAGTGTGTTTGGGAGACTAGAAAAAATCCCACTCTTCCATATGCCATCATACCCAAATGTTAATGGCAATAAAACTTTGTAGACATGTGGGGCTAGGCTGAGTGTGATTTTTGAGGAAGCTTGGTGGAGGGAGCTTTTCTTGCCTATCATCTCTCTCTACTTGAACTACCTCTCTCTAACTATTGCCACCACCATCTCCGCCCACCACCGCGCAGCGCAGCGCAGCCCACCCTCCCTCTCTCTCCTCTCCTCCCTCTTTCCTCTCTCTCTCTCTCTCTCTCCTCTCCGCCCATCTCCGCACAGCCCAGCCCACCCTCCCTCTTTCCTCTCTCTCTCTCTCTCCTTGTCCACCAACCACCGCCCAACCCATACTACCCTCTTTGTCCTTCTCCCCCCTCTCTCTTCCCTCCCTTTCACTCTCCCACCCTCTCTCTCTCTCTCCTTCTCTCACACTCCCTCTCTCTCCTCTCTCTCTCTCCCTTTCTCTCTCCCACCCTCCCTCTCTCTCATCTCTCCCTTCCTTTCTCTCTCCCACCCTCCCTCTCTCTCCTTGTCCCACCACCACCCAACCCACACTACCCTCTCTCTCCTTCTTCTACCCTCTTCCCTCCCCCTTTCTCTTTCCTCCCTGTCACTCTCCCACCCTCCCTCTCTCCCTTTCTCTCTCCCACCCTCCCTCTCTCTCTCCTCTCTCCCTTCCTTTCTCTCTCCCACCCTCTCACTCTCTCCTTCTCCCACCCACCCTCTCTCTCCTCTCTCTCCCTCCCTTTTGCTCTCCCACCCTCCCTTCTCTCCTTCTCCCACCCTCTTCCCTCTCTCTCTCTCCTTGTCCCACCACAGCCCAGCCCACACTACCCTCTCTCTCTCCTTCTCCCAGCCTCTTCCCTCCCTTTCACTCTCCCACCCTTCCTCTCTCTCCTTCCTCTCACCCTCCCTCTCTCACCCTCCCTCCCTCTCTCTCCTTGTCCCACCCTCCCTATACATAATCTCTTCATCCAGATGTTATTACATGTGGATGTTATTACATCTGGATGTTATTATATGTACATGTGATTGCATAGTACTCGATGCCCTTTACACGTGATTTCATAGCATTAAAAGCCTTTGCATATGACGACATATCTTTGCATGTGAGTACAATTAACAAGGTGAATAATTTTAAGATTTATACATACAAGCTATCTACTATGCCTTGCATAAGAAGCAATGAAGAATGTAAATTTATTAAGGTCAACAATTTTTCAATTATAATTGAGATCATGGCCTAATTATTTGAGAGGAAGAGGGAGTGAGAGAGAGAGAGAGAGAGAGAGAGGGAGTGAGAGAGATAAGAACATGACGCTGCTATTCAAAACATATAATAAACCAAGAATTTCATATAATTAATCATAACAACACAAACCCACAATTAATACAAAAGACATTGCGATCTATAGTTGAAACCACTTTATTCCAAAAAAAAGGTTATTACATGTAACTACCTATGGATCCTACACCTATACACTTTTTTCGGCTACTTTGTTCTTTAACTCTTCTCGTAAGGGCTCCTCCGTCTCTTCAGCAATATATCCAAAACTTCACCAAGTACTGATGGCGCTTACAATCTTCATGTTCCACAGGAACAAATCTCCAGAATCAATAGGCTCATCTGCTAGCATCTTTGTCCAAAGATTGCGGACCTCTACGTCGTGATTCTGAGATTTTCTATTACATCTTTGCCCGTTTTGTTGCATAAATCTTTGCGAACTCTTTCCAGGGTTTCCTTCAGAGTATAACTAGGGCCATTAGAAGAAGCCATTAGAGATTAACAAAGGTAGTTGATGGTCGTGGATGATGAGGGTTGTAAGGAAGAGAACAATAGAGAGGGAAAGAAATACAATGAGAGGGCGAGGGAGGAAACGAGGGAGAGGGAGGCAACAAGATTTGGAAGTGAGGATTAGAGTAAGAGGTAGGGGTCAAATTTATAGATACACAAAGCAAAAAGCAAAAAAGTTACTTTGTATGATTACCCACTAAATTTAGAAAAGTAGATGCTTAGCTTTTCCCTCAATTTAGAAAAGTACATGCATGGCTTTTCCCTAAATTTAGAAAAGTAGATGCATGTCTATCCACTTTTTTTTTTGAAAAAGTAGATGAATAGAATGAACATATTCAAGGCATTGACGTGTAGCCATATTAATTGTTCTGCTAAAACATTTAAAAAAAATAAAAAGTAAATAGTCAAACATTTTATTATTGCAACATGAAGAATCATTTCAAAACTACAGTACAATGTCATCAACAGTACTAGGTCCTTTTCACATTATTCTCCTGCTGTTGAACATTCTCATCAAGTCCTCCTTTTTTAGAGTGGGTTGATGTATAAACATATTATGGTTTGCATCTAACCCAACGATACACAAATATACAAAGTAAAGGTGCTTGCATGCACAATATGGTCTTCCAACACCCACCCTGATTTGAAAATTAGGACACGTGCATGATAGATTATTTCCCATAGTCACTCGGTATTTTTCATTGCGTACTAGTGATTCCTCAGTCTCAATTACAAAAACTTCCATTTGCTCAACTTTACTGACTAAATGCTCAAAGACCGTAGCTGTACTTGAAATTGCCAAATCTATTCGCTTGGATGCTATATCTGATATGCCACTTTTGTACCTTGTTGACCGTTGGCCTACATCATTTACTTCTTGACATTGTCCCTTTTACAACACAAACCCACCAGCCTCTAATTCTCGAATCTCATCCACAATGTACCTCGTCCCACTGGCCAAACAACCGGGAGTCTAATAGGTGGTTGACAGATGGTGTTACATACTCTCCAAGTATGATCCACTCTGCTGTTACAAAACCACATGAATTGATGCCTTTTTCTCCCCCAGACCATTCTCTCATACCATAGAAAGAAGGAGCTAGAACACCTTGCTCGTAGTTCTTAATGCTCTTTTTGCACTTGCCATCTTGGCCACCTAACCATCCTTGGCAAGTTACCTTGCCGTGTAGAGATGTTCGACATATAGCCCACATTGAATCGTGTATGTCAGTCTCCACAATTTCCTGCAACTCTGCTTCAGTTGTCTCTCCCTCTGCATTTTTTTGACCACATGTGGTTAAAGGAATAGTCGATGGAAAGCTTAATCTCCTACCTTGTTTCTTGTGTGGCTGGTTTTTTGTGACATACTCTGGATGATGTGATGAGTTATCTTCCTCAAGATACATAATTGTGGGTTTTTGACGCTGGCTAACAATAATGTTATCACACCAAAAATGTTTGGTTGCACATGCATTGGTGTGCCACTCACTCACTACTTCCCCCACCCAATCTGCTACTAGTGCTTGATGGACTTCAAGGAGCTTTTGATGTTTTGGCCTTCTCCATCAACTTTGTTATTGTAGGGCCTGTTCCGTGATATTTGCCTTGCATGAATGCATACTTCTTAACATCTTCACTAAGGATTTGAGGTCAATGTGTTGTGAAGACTTGTGTTTGGAGAGGTTTACAATTTGAAGGAAAATTCCAAGCAAAATCGGTTGTACCATGGACCAAGATGTGGCCCACCATGGGCCCCCCATCTTGAGATGTACCTGGAAAGTTGTTAATGGTAAGGCTATGGTGAAAATGTCCTCCAATGCATGAGTATGGATTTTTACTCATGGAGTAGTTTCTACATTAATTTAGCCAAAAATAATAGTAAGCTATAAGCTTAACAAAAATGTATTGGCTAGTGAAGAGAGTTTCTTTAATATTCTACCATTTTGTAGGTACGCCATACTGTGAATACCTTTTGTTTTTGTCTTTTTTTTTGGTGATGGCAAGAATGTTAGTAAAGTGTGAGTAATAACAACACGGGAGTGATGTCGAAAATTAGTAGAGTAATTAGTTTATGCCATGAAGCATAGACTGTAGGTCACGACATGAAAGCTTAACATGTGAAAGATTAAGGCGTGAAGTGTTAATTTGGGAAGTGTTAAGGCATGAAGGGATTAACGCGTGAAAGCTTAAACCGTGAAGTGTTAGGGCTTGAAGGGTTTAAAGCATGAAAGCTTAAAGAGTGAAGTGTTAGGGCATTGAAGGACTGAAGCTATGAAAGGCTTAACCCGTGAAAGGGCTTAAGCCGTGAAAGGCTTAACCCATGAAAGCTTAAGGCACTTTTTTTAATGCATTAAATTTATTTTTATTACAACCTTGCTAGCAACGGGTTCTTGTGGCTACTCTCCTTTTTTAGAGAATAGATTCTTATGTCTGTCGTGTAGCTTCTCATCCAGAGAGGTGAAAAGAGCATTGTGAGTTTGTCCTTGATGCACTCATAAGTCTCTGTTGTAGATGTGGGAATTGATTCTTGAATTTGTGGTTCAAGTGTTTTCGAGGCGGTAGGTATAGCTTCTGGTTGGTTACCACCATTAGGGTTGACTGAACAAGCAAGCTCTTGTGTATGTGTTATATGCACGAGAGGGGTTGAGTGGCTTGCTTGGTTTTGTGCAGGCCTCCATTCTTGTTTAACTTTAGGTGAAGCTATTCCAGGGGTGAAGGTGTTGGTGAAGAGTTCCTTATTTTTTTCCATATGATGGGATTACCATCATAATACCCTAGTTCTAAGCACGTGCAGCACAGGCACCCTTCCTTGATGAACATTATGAATTGGTGGCAAATTCTTTTGGTGTGTTGAGTTTTCTTTCTTTGTGCAGGGTTAGGGGTCTTTTTGGTTCCCTTGGGAATCCAAGCTTTGGTATTACCTTGGTAGTAGTACCCTTGTGCTTGTATAGTAATTTTTTTGGTACCCACACTTTGTTGGCGTTCTTTGAGGAACTTGCATAAGCTTTTGTGGACGATGTTGTGGAGTGTTTTTATTCTTCCTTGGCCTTTGAGTTTTGCATTGAGAAAGAGTCTTTGATTGTCAAGGCACCCAGATTGTATTGGCAACTTCGTAGGTAGCCTTGAGCTATAAGTAGCTGCTTTTCCACCCACATTTTGATTACATTAAGATACCTTAATTTTGGTTGTCTTAGTGGAGTTTCCTTTTTGGATGAAGTGGAAGGGTTGGGTCCCTCCTTCACATTGGTTGGCACACTAAGGTTATGGGTTTAAGATTCATGACGACGATGAGGCTTGAGTCTCTTGTGGAGTGGCTGTTGATGACATGAGGCTTTTGAACATGCAGTCGTCTCCTTTAGTGAGGCTAGTTGATGAAGAGATGTTGGCTCTAGAGCGTTTCCCTTGAGTTACTTTTTAGAGATAGGTGGTTGCACACTCGGGGGAATTCTTTAGGAATAGCCATTGATTACAAGGTTGTGGCATTGGACTTTGTTGGTGAGGATGGAGTTGAAGGGGTAGATGCTTTATCGGAGTCGGCGGTCATTGATGCAGATTGTAGGTCATTGTGTAGAGGGGATTCCGAGGAAGAGGCTTGTAGCCTTTTGTGTTTAGCATCATAGAAATCCATTAGGGTTGGATTTTCTTTTGTGCAGTATGGTATTGTCAACTTTGTGTCATTGACTATCATGATGAACCTATTGCTAGCAAAGCACAATGGTTGCTTGGGCAACAATAGTCCATTTATGTCCCAAGATCAAATCTGCTTCCAACACATACTCAACTACAAAAAACTTGCAAGTAAGGGGGTTAGTTTCAATATACATTGTATGTTCAAAGTACCCCAAACTTGGCATGTTCAAGTCTTGTGTAAATGGAATTCTATCACGATGAGCCGTGAGTGTTGTTGACCTAATAAATCCCATAACTCGAGGGTCATGACATTATGCTCTTTGTGGATAAAGTTGTGCTTTGATTGTGGTGATTTTATTGCAAAGTTCTAATCCAACCATAATTCTTGGGATATTCTCAGTAAGATATGTTGGAAGTTCTAGCTCTTCTAAGGTTTCTAGCTCCTATAAATAGCAATTACATAATGTCTGCAGGAGGGTTCAAGGTGACTGTTTGCATGGATTCATCAATTGAATACAATAAGAAATTTACCCAAGTGCCTCTCCCAGGATATGTGTTAATCTAATTCTAGGATTAACAAGAGCTACTGCCATTATCTTACATCAAGGAGTCATTGTAGATACACCAAAGAGTCATACATTCAAGATATGAAGCAATAGTGTCCAAAGCTACATCTTGGACGAGTGCCCATAATGGTATGGCAGAGTATTTATGGTGATTCCTACTTCAAGAGCATGTGGTAGAAAGTTAGGATGAAGTCCTAAGTGATGTACTTCATGGATATATTATGAGATTAGTCATTGTAATAGCATTAGGCCTCTTATGAGCCTAAAGTGTTTGGCCAGCCGTAGTTTAGGTGAGTGTGAACACTTATGGCCATGTATATAAGTGAATTTCTCTCATAATACAACATACTCTCCCATTGTGCAATTGAGTCTTGCTCTTGCTAATCCTCTTGCTAATATCTCTCCCTAATGCATCCTAGTGAGTGTGTGTGAGTGAAGTGAGGTGAGAGAAGGGACGAGGATCCGTAGTGCAACGCAGCGGTGTGACAACGCTCGGGCAGGAGAGACGCAATGGAATTACTTCTCAAGCAGTTGTAGAGCTTGGAGACCTCAAGGCTTACGAGTTTTGCCATTGGAAAGATGCTCACGACAATTGCAGTTCACCAGGTAATCTCTTTTTGGATGTGTTTCCAGGAGTAGCCATAACATTTTTGGCGTTGTTGTGCGAGCCATCCCTTGGCTTTTTCTAGCGTTTTGCCTCTAATCTACACATAACCCATTTTCCATTATCTTGATTAATGGTTTCCCATGAAAAAGATATGGATTTGATGGTGATTTGTGTGAGATTTGGTGTAAAATAGCTCTCTTTTTTATTTTTGAAAAGAATATTTTTTGCTTAATTTTTAGATTAATTTATTATTTTTGTTGTTGTTTTTGTGGTTTTTCATGTTCTTAGGGCTTGCACATAGATTTTATTAGGCTTAGTTTGCATCCATTGTAATGGTTTTTCATGTTCTTAGGGCTTGCACATAGATTTTATTAGGCTTAGTTTGCATCCATTGTATCAAACAATACAAGAGAATACAATTCTTAGTGAATGTTAGCTCTCTTTAGTTTAGACATAGATCTAAGATCATTAATTCTAGTTTAATTGTGTGTTTTTTGTTGAAATTGTTTGGATTAGAGTGTTACCAAGCATTAGGAGTAGCTAAATCTTTCAAATAAAACCATTAAAAAAACCCTTGAATTTGACTAATTCTTTTAATGGACTGGTTTTTGTCATTAAGGGTGATTAATCTTGTTCAAGAGGCTAAAAAATTAGAAAATGTGTTAATTGGGATCTAAATTGATCATATGAGTAGTCAAAATCGGGGTTTTTGAGTGTTTTGAGAGCATCTAGATTCATCAAAATACCTAATCACATCAATTTTTTTGATCAATTGGAGAAATTTGAATCTCTTTGCTTAATTTTACCTTAAGAGAGGAGATTATAATTAAGAGTCTAATTAATCTCCTAATTTAGATTAATTTACACAATTGTTGATACACAAATATTAGCAGTCCCTTGCTCTATCCAATTATGTGCTCAATTGTGTGAATTAATTAGAGATTAATGGTTAATTAGAGTCTTTGATTAGTGTAAAAGAGAAAAAGATTAGTGAAAGAATTAATCTTGGATTAATTCTTAATCACTTTTTTTACATAACTCATTAAGGCTAATGAGCATGCAATGAGTAGATGCTCATGCGTTGTCAAAATTGTCCATTTTGGGGGTCATTTATGAAGGGTGTAAGAGGTCATTAAAAGGTTGACTTTTTTTATTCCCACTTACTTTTTTGGGAAAATGCCCACACCCCTTTCATTTTAAATTAAAAAATATTTCCCTCCAAAAAGGAAAATTTATATTTTCCAATAGACTCCAAAAAACAAATCGAATTTAATATTCTGTGGAGTCCAATTCACAACATGAAACACTCAATGTTTCACGGCGTGAAAGCCTAAGGTTTCACGTGAAAAAAAAAATCAAATTTAATATTCCGTGGAGTCCGGCTCATGGCATGAAACACTTAGTGTTTCACAACGTGAAAGCCTAAGGTTTCTCGCGAAAAAAAATCAAATTTAATATTCCGTGGAGTCCGGTTCACGACGTGAAACACTCAGTGTTTCACGGCGTAAAAGCCTCAGGTTTCACACAGAAAAAAAAATTAAATTTAATATTCCGTGGAGTCCAGTTCACGGCGTGAACCATTTTTGTGCACTTTCACGGAACTAGGTTTCATGCAAAAAAATAATTTAAATTTAATATTCCGTGGCATCCGGTTCACGGCGCAAACCATTTTTCTACACTTCCATGGAAATAGGTCGCGCGAAAAAAAATTGAATTTAATATTCCGTGAAGTCCAGTTCACGGCATTAACCGTTTTCTGCACTTTCACGGAACTAGGTTTTACGTGGAAAAAAAATCAAAATTTATAAAACTCGTGAAGTCCGTCTCGACGTGAAAAGGGGTCCGGCAAAATTTTTTTTTTGGAAAACACCCCTGTTTGGAGGCCCGTATCTCCTAAACCGCCCAACTACCCCACTAAGGTACATGCGTTGAACTTATTCTTAGAGGAAAAAGCTAGTCGATGGTTCATCGCATTGATGCCGACGATCAAGACCAACTTCAAAACCTTGAAATCAGCCTTTATACATGGCTTTTCCAGACAAGGTGATAGATGGAGTGCAGTAACAAAACTCTATTCAATTGAGCGTCAACCTAATGAATCCATTAGAGATTTTATCCTTAGGATAAAACTCTTGGACTCATGTTGTGAGTCATGGGAAAAATTAATAGATGTTCAATTGAGGAGATGTTTCATGATGGACTTGAAGAATAACAGCGTACATTGTATCCAATCCGAAAACATTCGATCAATGTTGCAAAGAAGCAATAGGTTTAAATGACAACATGCTAGAAGATGAGCATGCTACGAGGTGTTCCTCATCTAAATCAAGTGAAGCAATGGCAAAAGAAAGATCGATATCGAAATTAACATTCCCTAAATTTTATGCAACCTTGCTTAAAACCTTACAGTAAACATCTTTAAGAGAGCATGAAAACCTTCAAACCCAGACATCCTTAATACCTCTAAAAGTGAGGAGCAAAATGCCTTGTGTTGAATGCAATCACTATACGACTATCCCAATCCTCATTGTGCATACAAGGCACCTATTCTTCTATACTGCATATATTGTAAAACGTTTGACCATGATAAAGTGTCCCGCTTCATCCACAATGTACTTAAAACCTTCATCTCCCATGCACTAAACAGAAACAGTCCAAAGGGTGGTAACTGCTCGGGAAATAGTTAATCGAACACTTCAGTATTTCTATTATCGTTGACCTCACAAGGTGGCAGACTGCATAGTTTGGAATACTTCCATGCCCATAGTCACTGACACCTTGCGCGCGACCAATGTGTGAATGATGTGGCATTGATCACACATTCCAAGATTGCCTAAGATGAGTTGCATCAATGCAGCTTGTCTCACAAAATACAACTCTTAACATCTTAAGTGTACAAAACATCAATTGTCCACAATGCCATTGAATGTGCTTACATGTTTTACAAGCCAAGGCACGACAAACAATCAAAAAGAATGTAAAAGACAACACCTCAACATGGGTAGAAGAACATGCTTTAAAATAGAACCCAAAAGAGGAAACAAAACCTTCTAAAACCAAGAAAAACAAAGGACCAAAAACTATTAAACCAAGGTCGAATTAAAAGACAGGGAAAAGGAGTCTGTAGTGGACATAAACCCAAAAAGGGACGTAAACACACGAAAGACCCTAAAGCTATACATGATGCAGAAGCATCATGTATAGCTATACATGATGCAGAAGCATCCACCTCAAAGACCACCACGTAAACCACAACACCCATACGTGCGACACGGAATACAAAAACTCAAAAGAAAATTCGATCTCGTCGCATAGGTAAACATAATGAAAAACTGACAAACGAAAGAAAGTCAGGGAATGAAACAAGTTCTAGTATATCACTAAGTGAGGATGAAGCAAGTTCTTACTCTTCACTCAGTGCACCACATAGACCAATCAAGAAACTAGAACCCACCCAACCACCCCAAATGGATGATAATGATCACATGACATATGCGGAACGCAAAAAGGAAGCTCAAAGAGAGCATGCTTAGCTTGGTTGAATGTCTTACAGGGTCACTGGTTGTGATTGAGCCTCATAATGCCAATCCTAAAAAAGTAACCAGATACAAAGCCTAGATGAGTACTGCTTCCCCTTTCAAGAGGAAGACATACTCTCTACAGAAGAGTCATTTGGAACAAACTGTACGAACTATAGACTTGAGAAAGCACGTGAGGAGTTCTATAATTCCCTTACAAGATTAAAACAGTCTCTCAAAACCTCATTCAGAGGAATGCTCTTCTCTCATGATGATAAAGCCAGCATCACATCAGCACTTACACCTTTAATGGCTCAACGTGAGATATACAAGGACATAATTAACTCCATAAACAGGACTGTTAGGATTTGCAAGTTTCCAAACAGCCCTCATTAAGAATTGTCAGAGGGACAAGTGTGCTAGTGTACGCATTGGATACTCTTGAAAAAGCTGAGACCCAAACATAGGATGAAAGTGAATGGGAATATGAAACAGAAACAGGATCTGAAGCTGAAACAATAACCAAAACACCCATGGTTCCTTTGGAAGATTCTATCATGGTATGGTTGGATTTCTCTACAGGCAATGATGTTCAGCACAAACTCGCATTGATTAGCCCTTGAGCAAGTCATAATATCATGACAATAGACACTTGGGTGTCATTGGGACAACCTAAACTCATCCTCCTTGCAAGCAATAGTCTTGCAAAAGGAACCAATGAACAAAACATTGAAGTTCCAGGTTACTTTAGATACACTACTCAAACAATCGATGGGGCGATATGGAAATTACATTTCACGTTACCCTAGATTCCCTTGATTATGATGTCGTCTTTGGTGGACCTTGGATAAGTGAATCATTGTATTCACTAGATTAGTCCATGCAAACAGTCACCTTGAACACTTCGGCAAGCAATGTATAATTGCTATTTTACGAGAGGAAGAAACCTTGCAGGAGCTGGAACTTCCAACATATCTTACTGAACAGATCCCTAGGATTCTGGTTGGATTGGAAATTGCGAATAAAATCACCACAGCTCAAGCACAACTTTATCCAACATGAGAACACAATCTCATGACCCTCGAGCTATAGGATTTGTTAGGTCAACCAACACTCACGGCACATCCTGGAAAGAACTAACTTTACACAAGACTTGAACATGCCATGTTTGGGGTACTTTGAACATACACTGTATATGGAAACTAACCCCCTCACTTGCAAGTTTTTTATGGTTGAGTATGTTAAAGTTGACAATACCATAGTGCCAAGAAGAGGATCCAGCTTTAATGGACATCTATGATGCTAAACGCAAAAGGATACAAGCCTCTTTCACAAAATACCCTCTACACAATGACCAACCATTTGCAATCAAAAACCAACTCTGATAAAGCCTCTACGCGTTCAACCCCATCCTCACCTACGAAGTTCAATGCCAAAACCTCGCAACAATCAGCAGCTATTCCTGAAGAAGTTCCCAGAGCCCAACCATCTATCTCTAACAGGGAACTCAAAGGAAAGGCCTCGGATCCTATGCATCTTCATCGACAAACCTTATCAAAGGAGACAACCACATGCTCAAAGGAGAAAACCACTCCACAAGAGACTCTAACCTCATCATCATCAACAATGCCCATGAGTCTCAAACCCGTAGCCTCCTCAGCGCAACCAAAGTCAAGGAGGGCCCCAAACCTTCCATATCAACCCAAAAGAAAACTCCACCAAGACTCCCGCAACAATCACAATATCTTAATAGTATCAAAATGTGGGTGAAGAAGCAGCTACTTGTAGCTCAAGGCTACTATGAAGGTGCCAATCAAATTTGGGTACCTCGATAGTCAAAACCTCGATAGTCAAAACCTCGATAGTCAAAACCTCTTCCTCAATGTAGCACTTGAAAGCCAAGGAAAAAGAAAAGTACTCCACAACAACGTCAACAAAAGCCTATGCAAGTTCCTCCAAGGACTCCACCAATGCAACAAGTGTGGGTAGCCAAAAACACTGCTGCTACAAGCACAAGGGTACTACCAAAGAAATACCAAAGCTTGGGTCCCCAAGCGCATCACAGAGTCCCCTAAGTTTGCACAAAGAAGAAAGCCTCAACTACAGTGTTCGTCAAAGATGGATGCATGTGCATGTACTTCAACACAACAAGGATACTATGATGTAAATTCCATCATATGGTTGCCAAAATCAAACAATGTGAAGAAAACCTCATCATTGACTTCAACTCCAACAACTTCACCTAAAGTTCTACAAGAATGGAGGCCCAAACAGGTAGCAAGCAAATCTTCACTCAACCACTCTCGTGCATTCAGCACCAACACAAGCGCTTGTTTATTCAAGCAAATAATCAGCAGTCTTCCCTACTGCCTCGACATCATTTCAGCCAACAAATTTAAGAATCAATACGAAGGCTTAGAAGCACATCAAGAACAAAATAACAATGCTCTTGTCACCCCTCTGGAAGTGAGAAATGAGCGCACAAGAAGTTGTTGCTTGCAGATCATGACCTAAAAGACCCATAAAATAAAATAAAATAAACCTCGAGGTTAAAACCTATAAATTCATGGAATTCCATCTCACGGAATTACAATTCACGTGGAGTTCCATCTCATGGCTTAAGAACCTGCACGTTCACAATTTAAGCCCCATCACAGATTAAGCCATATCATGCAATAGCCATTATATATTTATTAAGCTTATTGCTTACTATTCTGAATTAATGTAGCAGCTGATCCATGAGTACATATCCATACTCATGCACTGGAGAACATTTGCACCAAAACTTCACCATCGACAACTTCCAGGTACATCTCTGGATGGGGGGGCCATGGTGGGCGAAAGCCTGGTCAATGGTATAACCCATCGCCTAGAACTTTCCTTCAAATTACAAACCTCTCCAAACGACGCTACCATCAATGATCTTCAATCCTTCGTGAAGATATCTATATTAGCCTCGCAAGTCGACGTAATTCTTTCAATCCTCACCAATAAGTGGCTAAGTCAACATAGAGCAGTTCAATAAGAGTCTATATGACTCAATTTTTGTACTTCATGTAAATCCACTTTATAAGAGCACTTAAATATACATAAAAACATAAAAAGCACATGGGCAGAAGAAGATAGAATTAGGTCCTTCTCAACAACATTAGACAAGAATCCTGCCACACAAAGGGACATCACAAGCCAATTACTTCAAATGATGAATGTCGCTTCAATGAATCAAATGAGAAATTGAGAATCACCATCTCGTTTTGATGATTAAGTCTACGTTCCTCCATATCCTTCTCTCTCTTCTCTCCCATTATTAACATCTCTTAGTGTCCCCACTAAAAAAATCATATGTAACCTTGCCGATGATTGCCAAAAACAAATTGAGCCAAAAAAAGGGAGCCATACAAATATAAAAAATGCAAGCATTCGCAAATAACCCCACCCCCACCCCATTAGGAATATCCAATACAACACTAAGCTATTCATTCATTAACTAGATTTTCTTATTCCTTTCGGAGGAACAAAGACCATTGAACATCATTCAACATCAAAACCATCGTAAAGCTTGTTCATTCTCCCCACATAAAGGTCTTTTCAATGCGATCACGCGGACGTGATCGCCATCAGGAAGGGGGGAATGTTAATCCAATTCTAGGATTAACAAGAGCTACCGCCATTATCTTACATCAAGGAGTCATGGTAGATACACCAAAGGGTCATACATTCAAGATATGAAGCATTAGTGTCCAAAGCTACAACTTGGACAGGCGCTCGTAATGGTATGACAGAGTATTTATGGTGATTCCCGCTTCAAGAGCATGTGGTAGCAAGTTTGGATGAAGTACTAAGTGATGTACTTCATGGATATATTATGAGAGTAGTCATTGTAATAGCATTAGGCCTCTTATGAGCCTAAAGTGCCTAGCTGGCCATAGTTTAAGTGAGTGTGAACACTTATGGCCATGTATATAAGTGAATTTCTCTCATAATACAACATACTCTCCCATTGTGCAATTGAGTCTTGCTCTTGCTAATCCTCTTGCTAATATCTTCCCCTAATGCATGCTAGTGAGTGTGTGTGAGTGAAGTGACGTGAGAGGAGGGATGAGGATCCGTAGTGCAATGTGGCGGTGTGACAACGCTCGTGGGAGACGTGGTGGAATTGCTTCTCAAGGAGTTGTAGAGCTTGGAGACCTCAAGGGTTATGAGTTTGGCCATTGAAAAGATCCTCACATGCCAGTTGCGATTCACCAGGTAATCTCTTTTTAGATAGGGTGAGCCATAACAAGATGACATCATTCTCAAGGGAATCTGAGGTAACATGGAATCTAAATGTTTGCGTAGCATACTTAAAGCAACTTGGAACTTCAATGTTTGTCCATTGGCACCTCTTGTTGCAAGACCAATGTCTTTAGCGAGATAATTTTAGGTTGTCCCAATGACACCCTTGGAAAGATGGTCATCTCCCTACGTATGCAATATGGGCAAGTAGACTACACTCCTAGCTCTCCAATGGAATGATAAACACTCCTTTCATTGCTAGGGGATTCAACCCGGTTAGGTGCATGGAAGCTTATCCCTTTCAGGAGAGGATGCTATGAACACCACTACCTTGACATAGACTTTACACACAAGCTCAATCTTGCCATAGCTCATTCACTCATCAACCCACTCATTCATGCATCCAATACAAGAAGAAATCTAAGCTAATGCATGCACAAGCTCAAAGCATACTTCATTCTCAAGCTCCTACTTCCCTCGCATGCACACAAACCTTGAAGCTTAATGGAACTTGAAATAAACATGCATTCTCATTCACTACTCAAGAAATGCCTTGCGCATGGATAAGCTACAAGCTATGGAGAAGCTTAAGCTTGAATCCACTAGCACACAAAGCCTAATAGAGAACCCACAAGCATAAACAAAGAAGCATGCACATTAGAGAATAGAAATGAGAAGAGAGAAAAACATCATCTCATTGCATTGAATTAGAAGAGCATTGCTCATACAATAGTGTAGATGGGGAGAGAGAAGAGCTTGCACCTCTATGAACATGAGGGAGAGCTAGTCTCAAGAGAGCTCAAGCATGAGTTCAGCCCAAAGTGTGTGTGAGCTCTCAAATGAGCCACTATTTATACTAAAACTCAAAACTTCCCATGTGGGATTATTCTCAAGCCCACTCCCACACTCACCTACAACTTGGAACTCTTGTCACCTACAACTTGGAACTCTCTACAAGATCCCTAAATAAGAATGTCAAGTCTCTTGTTTTCCTACTTCCATCTTTGTGTTGCATCCTTGCATTGATCACCACTCGTCACGCAACATTCCCCCCTTCCTATTTTGCGCACGTCCTCGAGCGTGTAGATGCCAAGGAAGAGTAGAATCTCCAGTGTGTACCTTCAAGCAAAATGATAGGTGGTTTGTGTGTTCTTTTTTTCTTTTTTCTTTTTTTTTTGAAAGCAAAAGTACTGACAGACAATAACAAAACAAGCAATTTTACTGAATAAGACATGGCAATAAACGTCCAATTAGCTAGAGAAAGGAAACATTGAAGCAGTGTAGAGATTGAATAGGTTAGTTCAAGCCTTAATAATTACTACCTGCAGCTAACTAAAGTAAAGAATGTTTTATGCCAAATGTATTGTTCTTTTCCTAGAAGGCAAAAGACAACAGTTAATCGAGGGACTATCAAGTAGTATACTGAGCCTATGCTGAGTCAAAGTTGTCGGTTCAACACTAATAAATCTAACATAATTATGTAGTGGCAGACTCTTGATATTGCTTAGTGTTTTGGTTTAATATTTTAAGCACAACGGCGACCATCCTGGATTAGACAAGCATTTCTCTTGGTGCCTTTCTGTCCTTTTTTTTTTGGGATAGGGCTCTCTTCAAGAGTATGTTTGCACACCCGCGGTATGGCTATTCCTTGCTACACAAGGCATTGGTCTGGGAAAGGTATAGACCTCCCTCGCTTACCATGAATAACAAGGCAATAGGCCACAATCATATACACTTTTCTTTTATTTTTGTCATGCCAATTTTTGTTATGGAAGGTTTATTAGATTGTCCCTAAGCAATGTCCTAGTAAGGGTAAGATATCCACTGACGGTCCTATGATTAATTTAGTCTCTTTGTCCTAGGTCTGGAACTCTACCTTTAGCACAAAACACTAATTACTTTGTATTGCTTAAACGGGTAAAAACAATTACGGTCAAACTTACACTATCAAGTCTAAAGCCACTAAAATGCTATCCCTACTCTAGACCAAAGGAGATGCATATTGCCATGCTTAGTAAAGTGCAATTTATAAACAATCAAGCAACAAGAAAAATACAGAAAACATTAGAGATTGGCATGAGTTCACCTGTTTCTGTTAAAGCATTGGTTGGTGAAGAATTGTTTGCACTTGATTGTATGACTGTCCAGTTGCGGTACTGAAGCGAAATATCTAGTTTGGTGGTTGTATCTGTTTTATTCCGACAAAATAAACTAAAGGGAAAGAAAATTAAAAAGACAAAAAATAAGAAACATTGGTGCTAAAAACTGGATTTGGCCGAGGGGAAAAACCCAATGGGAAAAAGTGCCCTGGCTTCTAGTTCTTATTAAGAGAGTACAAGTGCTAGTCTTGCACTGGGGGTGGATGTATGTCTGCATTCTCAGGTGGGTGGACATCAATAGCTTCAGGGTGTAACGATAATCCAGAACGTAATCCTACCCATGGAGAAGATGGCAAGGGAAGACGTGCATCTTCACTAACATATGGTATGGGCACAGTAGGAAGGCTAAAGAGGCACCTATGGTTTTGAAACCGTTCTAAAGACTCACTCATATTGAGCCAAAACTGACATGTAGATTCATGGGGAAGAAGAACCTGCAAAATGGGAGGGGTTAGCAAACAAAGGGTGTCCTCGCGCCATGTTTGAGCTCTTTCCTCTTCCGGGAGTCTTTGTTGGTTGGGTCCACATTGCGGCATCATAATTGCCCAGAGATTATGTCGTTGAGGTGTGACCCCCATGATCTGCTACATCATACCAGTGCCATAGTGACAGAAATATGTGCGACACTGCCAACATATATGGGAAGCATTCCCCAATACCATATGAGCACAGTCGCGGTCGGCAGTGTGGAAACGGATGATGTTGCTGGTAGTATAACTCCACAAATTGTCTTCCACAGCAATCCTCACCCACTGGGGCATAAAAATATCAGGAGTGCGTCTGAAAAGGTGCAATGCTGTAGCCCCCTTGATGGTCAGGGTGAGTGCTATCTAGGTCCAAAGATGGACTGCATGTGTCCAACCAAGTCTCCATTTGGTTATTCTACACAACACATAAGGAAGTGTTCAGATTTTTTTATTTAATGCAAGTTGAACGAAGAATGCTAGTATGTACAAAAAGTAGCTTTTGTAGCATGATAGCTCTTTCAAGAATGAGTTTGTTTTTGGATGTAACATTATGCAAATTGTTTTTGGGGTGTTGACGTATGGCACAGGTTCCTTTTTGTTGGACTCTTTTTGGTACCCATTTCAGAGTACGTGCAAGAGATTGAAGTTTAGTCGGAGGTGAGATTATAGCGATAGGCATAGGAAATGCATTGGGACAAATAGGAGGAGGTGCGAATGGAGATGTTTGAACACTTCTGAGCTTTAGCAACCATATGGCAGCTGTGTTCTTGCCTTCCCATTGGGCTTTCAAAATTTTCTTGGGTCTTCAGAGTGCCCAACTCTAACACCTATGCCTGTAGACTTATGGCTGGTAATGTAATTTGATTAGGGAAAGAGTAGAATACCACGACATTCCAAATAGTTGGAGTTGTAGGAAGAACGCTCTTTCCTTGATAGTCAGGGAGTCTACTTGTGTTGGAGCCTGATTGAAAGTTGTCGGCTTTGTAAGACAAACTTTGACATTGCTTGTGTTTTGAGGAATAGACTCTGAACTTGATTCAGTTACAATGTCCTCCTTCTGATGAGTTGCCTCTGAGATAGAAGTGAGTAAAGGTGCCCACTTGCCTTTTTCTTCCCATGTAAGTTTGGAGTATCCCTTCCTGTTCGAGACCTTTTGATGATGTCCGATTGACGCGTCAGCTTGTGTTTCCACCTGGACTCTTTCAGGCTTGGTAAGGCGTGGTTTCCAGTATTGATTTGGTTTCTGTAAGTGAGGTGGTATTCACTGCTTTTGTTCTTGAGTAGATTCAGGAACATAATTATGTTTTGCTGCAGTAGTCCCTGCATTCTTCTTTGGTAGCCACAAGGTAGTAGCACCCTCGTAGTAGCCTTGTGCTTGCAGAACCTTCTTTGGGATCCACCGTTGTTGAGTGGTCTTGTTGGAGGTGAAACTGTTGGCTTTGGTGAACCTCCTCTTTAGCTTCGTATTCCTTGGATATTCCTTGGCCAGCATTGGGTCTTGGCTTGCAAGCTGCTTTAGGTAACCAGATTTGAATTCTAAGTGCTTCCCCCCTTCCGTAGCCTTGTGCATATAAGAGAGATGTTGGCACATGCCATCCTTGAGTATTGTCATTGTCATTATTCACCCAAATCATTGGATCTTTTGAGGTTGTCTCTATCACAATAGTGATGGTCTCCACCTTTTGAAAAGATGGGAGTGCCAAAGCACTTGATCCTGTAAGGTGAGTAGAATTTACCAACAAGATGTATTGTCATGAGTTCCAGTCCATACCGCATCTGGTGGTTCTAATCCATGATCTGCCTAGAACAACATCCACCACTGCTTGGCTCTTGTTAGCAACATAACAAGTCACGTGCATCGGATTGATCCTGAATGGACACCATCTTTTCCTAATTTATACAATCGTCCAGAAAGAAGCTTATAAGGAGCACAATGCTCTATGGTCATTATCTTTTCATTGGTGGGACTAATGGAGTTAATAAATCCTGTCGTTAAAACTTGAATGATGGGTTCTGCCCATCTTGGTGCTGTCTCAACCAAGAATAGAGTAGCGTCAGGAATATCATCATCTATACCAATGGGTGCTTCTCCTAAAGTTATCCTAGAAAGATGATCAGCCCGCTGTGATGCATTTTTCCCTTCTTTACCGCTACTTCAAATTCAAATTCAAGTAGAATAACAAACCAGCGTACAATCCTTCTGGTTGCACATGGCTTGTTCACAAGGTAAAGCAAAGCTTGATGATCTACGAAGAATGTAAATTTGTTGGCCAAAAGGTAATGTCGAAACTTCTTCACAGCATAGATCATAGCTAAGCCTTCTCTTTCTGTGGTGGTGTAATTCTTTTCAGCACTATTCAACTGGCGGCTAGCATATGAGACTGGAAAGTCCATTTTGTTCTCCCCTGGTTGAGCTAAAATACAGCCAATTGCAAAAGCCGAAGCATCTATATGTACGTGGAATAAATTATCCCAATCCGGCGACCTAAGAATAGGTGCTGTCACTAATGCTTTCTTCAGCTTTTCAAAGGCTTCTTCACAATCCTCTGTCCATTCAAATACAACAAGGAGTGCGTACAATGGCCATGCTATTTTAGCATACATGTAGATAAATCTACGATAGTAGCCGCAATGACCCATGAAAACTTGTACCCCTTTTGCATTGTAAGGTCTAGGTAGCTCAACAATAACAGCTATCTTTTTCGCATTCGTGGATATACCATTCCTAGACACAATGTGGCCTAGAATCTTCCCTTGCCTAACCATAAACTTGCATTTATCAGGGTTAAGGCATATGCGATACACTCTGCATTTCTCAAAGATTTTTTTGAGATGCTCTATGTGCTCTTCTCTGTCGATGGAATGCACACACAAGTCATCCATGAATATTTCAAGAAATAATCGTAGGTATTCTTTGAACGTATGGCTCATCAACCTCTGAAAGGTGGCTGGAGCGTTAGTCAAACCAAAAGGCATGACTCTATATGCAAACACTCCCCATTCTGTAGCAAATGCGGTTTTGTGTTGATCCTTTGGATCAATAGATACCTGGTTGTAGCCCGAAAATCCATCAAGAAAACTGTATGCCTTCTTACCAGCTACCCTCTCCAATACATGATCAGTGAGTGGAAGCGGATAGTGGTCCCGGACAGTAGCAACATTTACTTTCTTTAGATTGACACATACTCGTAGTTTTCCATTCTTCTTAGGTACTACCACAATTGGTGAAACCCATTCTGTATGTTCAATCTCATAAATAAATTCAGCTGCTAACAGCTTGTCAATCTCTTCTTTGATCTTTTTGGCAAAATTATCGTTATACGTGTAAGGACGCTGCTTGGACGGTTTGGCATCCTCTCGCATGGGAATTGTATGTTGGCAAATCTTTGGATCTACCCCCTTAAGGTCTTTGTAACTCCAAGCAAATATATCTCGATACTCTCTCAGAGTAGAGATTAGCAATTCTTCATCCGCTTGGGTTAAGTCTGTGGTAATCCACACGTTACGTGGCTCTTCGCTTGGTTCTGCCAGGTCTATTTTCTTGGCGTCCTCAGGGCCATCATAGGAAACTCTTGGTTCCTCAGGTTTCTATCGAATAGGTTATTGCAAGACTATTTTTCGATCTTGTATGGTGAATTTCTTGAAGTTTGAGGAGATATTTGTGGTATCCTCTTCTTCCTTTGAGTCATCACTCATGGAAGACCATGCTGCTTTTAGCATTCTCTTCTGTTCTTGCACTAGAGCTTTACGCTCCACTCTCGTCATGGTGCTTTGTTCAGTCTTGACTGAATGCATTGAAGCCTTAGATTTTAGCTTCGGTTTCCTTTTCCTCTTCTTCTTTGGGTTGTCACTTTCCTTCTTGTTTAGCTTTTGCACTAATTGAAAGCCATATCTCCATTTCATCTCGTCCTTGATGCAATCATCAGCTCCCAAGTAGTACAAGTGCTCGTTCTTCCCTACAAAGGTTGGAGGTGGAATAAAGTCTTCTTTATCCACATCTTCTCTTTATTTTTGTTGTTGTTGTCTCTTTTCCTTGACTTTCTGTTTGTGAAGCTTCCGGTGACTCTTGTAAAACTTACGTTTCGGTTTGTCACTAGGAATACTCAGCAAGACCTCTCTGCCCTTTAACAACAATCTTATCTTCTCTAACTTTGATTCAGGGACTATGGCATCGTCATCAAAATCCTTCCCATCAGAGGATTCTAAGCATCTATCCTCATCGCTATACTTCCTCTACAGATACCATATCTCCTAGCAATAATGATTTGTTTGCTTCATACCTAGGGGCTTCTTGAGGTTCCTCTGCATAGATCGGTCTTAGCATTCTTACGGGAATAATGTCATACCCATCTGGATCACAGAATTGTGTTTGCCTTGGCAATGCACAAGTGTCTATGGTAGCTAAAACATGGTTCCATTCTAAGGAATCTATCAAGCTCTCAGGAAAAGGTATAGGGATATACACCTCATCCATCACACTTCTGTCTATGGTAACATTTCCAGGTTACAAGTCTCGACAAGATGCTCCACAGATCCATAGATCTAGCTCTTCCTTTAGATATAGTTGCTCCCGATGCTTCTGAAGAAGCGGAATCAAACTCATCCACAGATTCACCCTCGTGGTTACATTCTCATGTCTGAGGTACAAGTAATTGTAACCCCAGTCTTGAATCATTTTGAATTGGCGCATGAATGGCCTTCCTAGGATCACTTCGTAATTTGTGTTCTTGCCAAAGTCTACACAATAGCAAAGGTATGTCCGTACTCAATGCCACATGACTTGACTATAACATTCTCAAGCAATCCTATGGGACTCTCTAGATTTCCATCTGCCAATTGCAAACTCATCCTTGTACTTCTAATTGCAAGTTTTCCCCACATTTTCGATACAATTTTTGTTGCTATACTCACCCCTGCTCTACTATCTAGAATAGCTATAGATTCAATCTTGTTGATCTCCACAGGAAGCGTAGTATTTCCTTCGTCGTCTTTACAATGCTTGCCAACTTTGTTCACAGGAACCGGAATTGTTTACTTAAGCATTAGCTCAGAAGCCTTTGCCTTCAACAACTCCTTAACCTGGATGTTCTGGTTCCACAATCCTTGCTCAATTAATTGTGTAGCCACTTCTCCCCACAATCTTGGCCTAAGCTTTAAGAACTCTGCGAGTGGAATGGTACACGTAACTGGTGCCGACATTAAAGCCTGAAAACTCCCTATGTCTCGTTTTTTATGAGGTTGTCGTGTCATTGATGGTACTCGCATGATTTGGCTATGTCCTTTGTACAGTCCTAAATATGAGGGCAGTCTCTTGCAAGTGAGCTTGTTGCTCGGAGCTGAGATAACAGTAGTCTGAGCATCATCTGGTAGAGATAAAGCATCTAATTCTTGAACCCTTTGATTCGAGAATTCTACTATAGAAAACGGTTTGTGACTTGTCAGAAGATGCTAGATCCTCAACTTATTTTTGCACCGCTTCCCACATCTCCCTTGCTACTGCTTCTTCTATTTCAGGAATTTCATCTCCAAAATCCGCGGCAGTCAATGGTTTTGACTCGTCTACATTGGTATGAGGTAAATCATCTCCTTCAGGCATTTTTGGGAAATGTAGAGATACAACTTCACTTCCCTTTTCCATGCTTGGCGTGGCTTCTGATATCGTCTCTAAGTTAGGCTTCAGAGAAGCAGGTCCTCTTGCGTACATAGGTGGTGGGCCATCTATTAGAGTCTAAGTATCCCTAATCAACTGCTTATGGATAGCCAAGTTGATTGTCTCTTCATGAGGGTTGGGATATTCTTGCAGCTTCTTAGGCAGCTCGATCAGAGCTGTGATCCTACTATTATACGCTACGCTTGAAGCGCTGCATCTAAAGGCTCGTTCACCTTGTCCACAAGGACTGATCCTCCTGAGCTTTCCTCAGACTCAGATGCTTTTCCCTTTTGCTCATTTTGAGTTTTCTCTCCTATTTGTTTTGTTTTCAACATTCCTTCTAGCTCTTTTGGGATAGAATTTCCTCCATCAGAGCTCTTCTGCTCCTTCGACTTCTTACTCCTCTTGCTGCGTGGTTTACATCGAGTTAATTTCTTTCTCTCTTTTCTATCTTTGGATAGAACCTTAATCTCAGAGGGTTTCTCAACAACCTCTTTGACATTCTTTTACGCTTGGGCTCTAGTCACTACTCTTAGCGACACTAGTTTGTTCTCCTCCTCAGATGTCGTGGGTGATGGAATCACTTCAACATAGTTGAGGGGCGCTTTAGCTTTTTGTGCTGCCGGATCCGCAGGCTTCAACAAGCAATCCTTTGGTAGATGGTCAATGCTACACCCTTGGCAAAACCTCTCTATAGGTGGAAACGTAGATGTTGTGCCTATGTTAGCTAAGAGGGGTCGTTTCTTGTTTGGACATTCTCTCGCCCAATGTGGCTCACCACATTCGTAGCATGGTCCAGTTTGTTGCGTGGGGTATAGTCTCTTTGTAGGATATGGTCCTGGATAACCTTGAGTCTTGGTTGGCTGAGATCCTATAAGCATCAAAGAGCTTGGGTCTCCATTAAAGTCATGAACTAGGCTTGGTCCGGTTGGGTTCTCAAAGTAGGGCTCGACAAGAGGATGCTCCACTTCGATGTAGTATGGTTGAGAGCTAACCATCTCCATACCTAATTCAGGATTCTCATATTCCACATATCTAAAGGAAGCTGTGCCAGGTGGAGGAGGTTGAGCTCCTAGCACCGGCCGTGCTTGCTCTTGAGCAACTAAGGTTCTCTCATGGTTCACAACTTGCTGTCTAGGTGCAGAGTTGGCTGCTTGTTCCCTTTGTATCCTTGCAATGTGATTGCAGTCCGAAGTCACATGTGTGTAGTTCCATTTACAAAGCTGGCACCACTTCTTTGTTGGTTGATTGCCAACCAATGGTGAGAAGGTTGGGCACTGCTCGGTTTTATGGCTACCTCCACATCCTCCACAAATGTAGGGGCCTGTAGGTACAGTATGCATGTATGATGGTTGAGGTCAGTAGGAAGGTCTGTAGTATTGCCCCATCTTTTTCAGTACTATCTCGGCAATCTGATTTGGATTAACTAATGGCACACTAGAGTCGGAGCCCTTCCCAGAGCTACGTTTATCGTCCGGATGACTATCTTGGTTTCCCATGCCAGTCATGTCAAAGTTGTCATCGTAATCCATGGCATCCATGCAACACTCATTGAAGATGACATGCTTCTTTGCGTACAAGTGAGCGTGAAGCGTCTTGTTTCGTAAGCCTTCTAGGAAGATAGAAATTAATCTTCCTTGGCTTGGCTTCTCATCGTCAGGGCATCGATTAATGTACTGCTTTAGCCTATTTACGCAATCTCGCACAGATTCTTGATCTTTTTGCTTAAAAGCATAAATTTGAGCTACTGCATTGTGCTTAATTCCCATTTTTGAAAATGCAACTATAAAGCTCTTTTCCAACCCATCGAAAGATCGCTTTGCCTCAGGCTGTAAAGTCTGAAACCATGATAAAGACTTACTCTCTAGCGTCAAGCCAAATCCTTCGATTTGCGTATGCGTATCCATGACTTGCTCCGCATGTATAGCTTGCTTAAAAGCTGCTATATGGTCATATGGGTCACCGGATCCGTCATACTTCTTGACAAGCTTTTGCAGCGCAGATGGTCTCACTTTTCTAGAATATTCATCATCATGTCTCCTATATGAGTCTCAGCCTCTAACTCTAGGCTCTTCAAATGTCAGTTCACTTGGTCTATGGGGTTCTCTTGGAGGTACATATCCACTTGCTCGTGGTCTTTCTTCTCCCCTAGATTCTCTAATAGCCCCGGGTCTCCTCGTAGGATCAATCGTTGGAAAGACTGGTCCTTTAGCAGTTGTTCACATGGAAGGTGCTGGTCGAGCCACACTTGGGGTTCTAGCCCATGGTGGAGCTAGTGTTTCTCCTCGAAAGGCAGATTCATCTGGACGTGCCGTGTCTAAGGTAGACACCTCAGTGAAAAGGGGCCTTCCTTTCCATGTCATTTTCCTAACCTCTGGCCATTCAAGTGTTCTAAAGTCGTTCCCCCATCAATCATGAACACGCTTAGTGAAACCTTCTAGATGCTCTACAGTTATTGTATGCGTGACTGGAAGCTCTAAGCTCGAATGCTTAGTGGTTGCATAGTAGGTTTCTACCACATCCCTATACACCCCTTTAATTGGGTCATCTTGATAGATTTTAACTACTGGAATTTCTTTTACTATGTCCCATGGGTTTTTCTTGGTCTCTTTTTCTTTTCCCGTTCTTTCTCTATCCTCCCAATTCCTGTCAAAAAACAATTCTTCAAGTAAAGAAATGGGCGTATAGCAGGTCTGCGCGATGTTCCTGGCACATTTGGGTCCGATGGAAGCTCCTTCTTCTGCTTTGCTTGAGCGCTAGGTTGAAGTACACCCAAAGCATCCACTTGTTCAGGATTTTTGGTGACCTCGTAACGTACTCCATTTCTACCCATGTACATATCATCTTGGTAGTTTACCCATGGTGCTGGTTCAAACGCAGAATGAATGTCTGCAATTTTAACAACAAACCGGCTCATTGGATCTTTGTAGATCTCACCGCCATGCGCGTTTGTATACAAGAAATAGAGTCTCATATTGTCAATCAACTCCCCATCTGGGATTTCAAATGGATTAGCAGAATCTGCCATACCAATGGGTGTGGATGGTCTATTCATGCCAAATGACTCGTTTACGTCCATTGAAATATCACTCTCGGTTCTTGAGAGGCTCTCTGTTTGTTGAGACTCCGAAGATGTCTCGCGAATGCTCTCCAAGTTGCCAACAACCGATTGAGTGCCACTCCCTTGAGTGGTTACCCTAGATGGTGCACTAGTGTTATATCCCCCTAGTATTGTTCCCGAGTGTAGATGCATACGCTATTTTTAACACGTTGCAGTGTCCAGTTTTTGAAAAAAAATATTATATATATATATATATAATTATATATATATATATATATCCTACCTAACCACTAAATGCAACTAACATGAATATGTGTGTAAATACATATTTTATTTTATTTTATTTTATTTTATTTTTTATAATTACACAAAAATATGAATTATACTAATTATACTAATTATGCAAAAAATTATAGAAATTTTAAAAAATATGCAAAAAATGTGAAATCCAAAGAAAACACATAATTTATAGAATTTTTTTAAATTATTTTTTATTATTATTTTTTAAAAAAAATACAGAAAACATGAAAATTGCCTAGTATGCGAAAAACATTGAAAAAAATTAAAATAAATAAAAAAAAAATACTAACCTTGATTTAATGCGCCGGCACCTTATCGCCTCCGTTTTTTGCGCCGGCCACCTTATCGCCTCCTCTGCTCCTCTGCGCTGCGGCACCTTATCGCCTCCTCCGCTGCAGCCCTTCGGTGCCCTTCTCTTCCTCTGCTCTGCAGCCACCTCTGCTCTCTCTCTGCTGCGTTCAGCGGTGCAGCCCTTCGACGCCTCTGCCCGACCCTTCGCCCACCTTTGCTGCGGTCCTTCGGTGCCCTTCTCTTCCTCTACAGCCACCTCCGCTCTCTCTCTGCTGCGTTCAGCGGCCCGTTTATCACCTTCTCCTCTCTCTGCTGCGTTCACCTCCGCCTGCGCTCTCTCTGTTGCCTTCACCGGCCATCACCTGAAGCCAATCAATGAGCTCGCTCACAAGGTTGGATTCGGCGAGGCACCCGTGCAGATGATGGCGACGTTCCTGAGGCGTTTGCTGAGCTGAAAGTGAAGGAGATTAAGAGCAACACTCCTCGCATGCGGCTAGAGCTTAATTATCCTACTCCTAGTATTGTTTAGATTGTAATGGCTGCTCAACCAACCGTAGGTTATCTCCCCGGCAGCGGCGCCAATGGAAAGACGGTCATCTCCCTACGTATGCAATATGGGTAAGTAGACTCCTAGCTCTCCCATGGAATGATAAACACTCCTTTCATTGCTAGGGGATTCAACCCGGTTAGGTGCATGGAAGCTTATCCCTTTCGAGAGAGGATGCTATGAACACCACTACCTTGACATAGACTTTACACACAAGCTCAATCTTGCCATAGCTCATTCACTCATCAACCCACTCATTCATGCATCCAATACAAGAAGAAATCTAAGCTAATGCATGCACAAGCTCAAAGCATACTTCATTCTCAAGCTCCTACTTCCCTAGCATGCACACACACCTCGAAGCTTAATGGAACTTGAAATAAACATGCATTCTCATTCACTACTCAAGCAATGCCTTGCGCATGGATAAGCTACAAGCTATGGAGAAGCTTAAGCTTGAATCCACTAGCACACAAAGCCTAATAGAGAACCCACAAGCATAAACAAAGAAGCATACACACTAGAGCATAGAAATGAGAAGAGAGAAAAACATCATCTCATTGCATTGAATTAGAAGAGCATTGCTCATACAATAGTGTAGATGGGGAGAGAGAAGAGCTTGCACCTCTATGAACAAGAGGGAGAGCTAGTCTCAAGAGAGCTCAAGCATGAGTTCAGCCCAAAGTGTGTGTGAGCTCTCAAATGAGCCACTATTTATACTAAAACTCCTAAAACTCCCAAAACTTCCCATGTGGGATTATTCTCAAGCCCACTCCCACACTCACCTACAACTTGGAACTCTTGTCACCTACAACTTGGAACTCTCTACAAGAGCCCTAAATAAGAATGTCAAGTCTCTTGTTTTCCTGCTTCCATCTTTGTGTTGCATCCTTGCATTGATCACCACTCATCACGCAACAACCCTATTGTCTATAGTCATGATGTTATGACTGGCTCAAGGACTAAGCAATGCGCGTTTGCATTTAACATCATTACCCGTAAGGAAACATAATCATACCATGATAGAATCTTCAAGTGGAACCATGGATGTTTTGATTTTTGTTTCTGCTTTAGATCCCATGTCGGTTTCATATTCTCATTCACTTTCATTCTCTTTTTGGCTCTCAGTTTTTTGAATAGTACCCAATGTGCACAATGGCATACTTGGTCCTTTAATAACTTCAAGTGAGGTCTGTTTGGAAATTTGTGAATCCTCACAATCTTGTTCTATGTAGCTCTTGATGTCTTGGTATAACTCGGGTTTATTCTTTAAAGGTGCAAGTGCTGACACTATGCAAGCTTCACCACGAGAGAAGAGCACTCATCCAAATGAGGTTTTGAGAGACTACTTTAATTTCATAAAGGATTCGTTGAATTCCTCACGTGCTTTTTCAACCGCATCATTCGTGCAATATGCCTCTAATGACTCTTCTACATCTTCCTCTTGAAAGGGGAAGCGATACTCCTCATTTTTGTATTTTTGTTGCATTTTTAGGTTTGACATTAAGAGATTCAATCACAACCGGTGATCCTGTATAACACTCAACAATGCTAAAAGCATGCTCTCCCGAGATGGCTTTTTATGTTATGCATATGTCATATGATCTTGATTTTCAGTTTGGGGTGGTTGGGCGGGTTCTAGTTTTTTTATTGGTCTGTGAGGTGCACTAAGTGACAAATCAAAACTTGTTTCATCTGCACTAAGTGATGTACTAGAACTTGCCTAATCTTCTCACTTTCCTTGGATTGTTAGGGTTTCATTATGTTTGCCCATGCATTGAGAACTTTTTTTACTTTTTTATTCTCTGTCTTACCCGCCGTGGGTTTTGTTGTTAGAGTGGTATAGAAGGTTTTGCTTCCTCTTTTGGTTTCATTCAAGAAAAACTGTGGACAATTTCTAATTTTTCACACTCCAGATGTTAAGAGTTGTATTCTTTGAGACAGGTTGTAGGAAAGCAACTCACTTTGGGCAATCTTGGAATATGTGATCGATGCCACCTCATTCACATATGGGTTGCAAAGTGTTAGTACTATGGGCATGAAAGTATTCCAAACTGTGCATTCTGCCACTTTGTGCAGTCCACAACAGTAGAAACACTAAAGTGTTTGCTTAACTAATTCTTGAGCAATTTCTACCCTCTAGGCTATTTCTGTTTGGGGCACATGAGATGGGGGTTTTGAGTTAATGGTAGGTAAATTGGGACATTGGGGTGTGTCGTGACCAAAGGCTTTGTAATATATGCAGTACATAAAGATAGGCCTATTGTACGTACTAATTTATATCCTTAATTTCAAGACCTTAGAAAGATTTAGAAAAAATAAAGGATATTCTCTTAAGTAGAATGAGGACCTTAGCACCCATACAATAGAAGTTTGAATAAACATGACGAACTAGAATTGGCTTGTGATACTATGAAGACTTTGATAGAATCATGCGGCTAGAGAATTTTCAATCAAAGATATGGCTGGAGAGTAAAGAATGCCTCATGTGAGACTTGTGATGGTTTACATGTTCTAGGTTGCATGTATGATGTATGATTTCCTAAATCATGTCTTGTACTATTTGACATCATATTCATTTATGATATTATTTTTGTGAAGCTACCACAGAGGTTTGTGCTAGCTTGTGAAGGTACCACACATGTTACTATACCATGTGAATGTCATCTGAGTAATGAAACCCATCATAAAGATGGTTTCTTCCCAACATCTTAACCCATCTCGATTGGATATAGGTTCACTCCAAGCTCAAATGTCGATGCCTGGAGTATTCATGCTTCTAGGATTGGTATGGCTATCATCATGAACAACTCCTTTGTGGATGTTTTCATGGTCTCCTTTGGTTTTAGCACAATGGTCTCGAAGTGTTTGGGCTTAGTAGTGCATACGTTCCTTGTTTGGGAAACCAACCATAGAGACAAGAAGATCATTTGGTGGTTTTTACAGTGGTCTATAGTATTTTATGACCATACGTTTCAGGATGTTTATTTTATATTTATATAGTAGACAATTAAGGTATTTTTAATATTTTATTGAAACATGAAGGCCTTGAGTGGGATGCTCTACCATCATAGCAGTCTTCTGGTCTTACACTATGGACTAAGTGGACTCCTAGCTATGTTTTTATCACTAGTTTTTGACATAAAATCTTTAACTCTATAGATCCAACACTTTTTCTTTCTTCTATTCTCACAAGATCAGCTACTTTCTTTGACTCTCTTTACTAGTTTCCTCAACATTTTATCCTTCATCCCTTTTTGAGGGGAATTGTGATAAAAGTGTTGATAGCAATGTGAGGACACGTCACGTGTTATTAATATATCAAGCTAAATGAGTTCTATGGACATTAATGACCCTCCTAGGTGGTGATAGTATCTGCACTTATGCCACCGGGATGGTTGGTCACATTATGGTTGATATGATGCCAGTGTTGGTGGATGGCAAGTTGTGTGATAACCATATTTGAATTACTAGAGTATGCCATAGTTATAGTGCCAGATCATATAGTCGGGTTCACACTATGCACCGACCATTGTATGTTATGGTAGGAGAGTACTTCCCCTTATAGTATGTACTCTTATATCTTTATGTTAATGGTTGTCAAGAGAATTGAAGAAGATAGAAGAAAATTTAGCCATCCATCTCTCTCTCTCTTGTGTCTTGCTCTCTCTTGGGTATGTGTGTGTGTGTCTGTGTGTCTGTGTTTTCTGTGTGTGTCTGTGTGTGTGTGTTTTCTTGAAAGGGACTCAAGATCTCCCTCTCCCTCATATTCTCTTTTTGGTATCAGATCTCTTATTTGTGTGAGAGATAAGGAGGAAATCAAGAGGAAATAATAATGCAAGAAATAAAGCAATACTTGGGTAAGGGTATTTCTATCTTTTTCCCTCTTTGATTTTGGAGTAACATCTTTGGTATGAGAGCTAGGGGCATGTAGAAAAGTCATTATCTCAGATTGAGGCATCCTCTTGGGTGAGCATTGAAGACCATATTTTATATAACTAACTATGCTAACTTAGTTTTATGTATTTAGATGTGATTTGGGCATGTTTTAGCCCTCATTTTGGCTCAGTAAGTTTTTCATGAAGTGTGGATTTTCACTATGTATGCCTAATTCATGGTTTGATGCAAAGATTGAGCAAAACTTTAATTGTAAAATAGTCTATGTAGAGAATCCAAGTATTGCAGGTGTTGGTGGATGTATGTTTATATGACTGGTTTACATATAGTTGCATTATAATAGGTTTACAATGCTACTATTCAATAACAAATTTGTTATAAGTGTGGAGGGTTTTTGTAATCACTATTTGGTAAGTTGCAAGTAAAGATGTCTAACAAAGCAAGAAGCTAGACAAGAATAACTATTAGGCATGAAAGTTTATGATGATCAATTTCCTTATGGTTGGGAAAAGGATATTAGGTGTTCATCATAGGGTGATAAAAAGACCTAGAGATTATTGAAGAAAATCTGACCCCATAGTAGGTGTAGGCATTAAAAGCATGGCATGAAAGAGCTAGAAAGGTGTTGTACTAGTTGTCTATCAATGTGATAGATTCTATTATTGTGCATATACATGATGCATAAAGGTATAAGGAGGCTTGGGAAACCTTGGTAAAGATGTGCATCATAAACACCCAATCTCAAAAGATGCAAGTAAAGTAGGAGCTACATAATGTGACCAAAGAAAAAATGAGGATAAATGATTACTCAATGAATATGCTCTTTCTTCTATTAGATCACCAGTACATATGGTGTCAATGATCTTAAATGGTCTTGGCAAGGAATACAACTAGTTTCATACCTCCATTAGAGTTTGAGAGTACTTTCTTGATTTTTAAGAACTGATTTCTCTTCTCATCTGTGAGGAGATGAATATTGGGTGAAGATCATCCTGTGGAAATTTTAAATAAGGAGTCCTTATACTCACATACAAGTAGAGATAGAGGAAGATTATCATCTAAAGGTTAAGGTGGAGGCCTTTTTGAAAATTGAACCATCAGTACTAGCAAACAACAATAAGAAAATCAATCTCATACAGGTGAAAGAGACCACCCTAGAGATAGGGAGATCCAAAGAAGCCGAGGTGGTTGGAAAACAAATCATAGTGCAAATATCATAGAGTGCTATTACTATGGCAAACCAATGCACATTGAAAATAATTTTTATCATAGTGCAAATATCATAGAGTGCTATTACTATGGCAAACCAGTGCACATTGAAAATAATTTTTATAAAATGGAAAATAATGTCAAAAGTGAAAAGTTGCAGTAAGGTAACTATGCATCATCAATAAAAAAGGGCGATGATAGAAGTAAGCAGATGTTTGGCTTTGCTCACTAGTGCTGTCAAAGACAAGCAACGTCTGGCTCCACGCAGTATTGACCAATGGGTCTAGCGAGGGAGCTTTGGGAGAGTACATGTCGTCATAAAGAGGGTTTTTTCACACCAATTTACCCGAGCGTAGGTGCATTGGAAATGTGGAACTACTGTGCAGAACCCCCTATGAAAAGTATCTTTTTTTTAAAATGGTATGGCCGTACGCTTCTTTGGGATAGTATGGACGTACGCTTCTGAAGGAAATGGGTGTACACTTTTGATGGAGTAGATGGCACGAGTTATGTTTCTAGAAGGACACAAGCGTGGCTTCAAAAGGAACGAGCGTGTGCTTTGAGATGAAAGAGGTATGGGTGTGGCACGTGAATGGTATGGGCATGGCACGGGCATACGCTTTAGACAGGAAAATTGGTATGGGCATGGCACAAGTGGAACGACCATATGCTTTCTGAAGCTGGGGCAAAATGAGAATGACATGGGGGTGGCAAAACAGACACGGACGTGGTAGATGAGATGAAGGCTTAGAACGGGCATACCCTTTGAGAAAGAATGGCCCTGGCAAAAATGGAACGGCCATGGAACTATCAAATTTCAAATATTTTTTCAGAGTTTTTAAGGAATTTAAGGCTACATGTCTGACATCCACCTACTATATTCCTTGGTAGTGCAACTATACCTACTTGGTTGAATGCAATTGAAAGGTCTTTATGCCCACTTAATGCCATTATGCTATTTTTAATGCTAACTCCCACATTCAAGGCTAGAGATCTTTCGAGATTTGGCCAGAGAGAATGGAATGGGTGTGGCACAAGTGCCATGGCCGTGGCCTGTGTGAAAGGAATGGCCGTTCGCTTCTCAAAAAAGCCCGTAGAATGTGATTTTTGCCTTGTTTTTCCCTCAGATTCTTGCAATTTCAGGTATCTTCCCACTAATTTTTTGGGTTTTTGATTTAATAGAGAGCTAGAGCTAGTCTTAAGCTATCTATTGATGCCTACAATGCTTAAGGAAACCTAACTAATTAAGATTAATTTGTTAATTAAGCTATGGTGCAAACTTGATGAAAAAAGAACAAAAAATTAGAGATTTGCATGAATTTCAAGGAAAAAGTTTGAGCACTTACTTGCTTCTCCCGCGCTCCGTGAAGATCTCAATGCTTCAATGCTTTGATTTACCTCCATTGCTCCATGGAATCACCATCAACAAACAAAAACAAGCTCAAACTCAAGCAAACAACCGGTGGATTTGCACTCCAATCGGGCCAATATAAGGACTCTAGCAAATAAACTAAAGGGTTGAGTTCGAAAGAGGTGCACTTAGCCAACCCTAATGAGGGTTAACTCCTTGATGTGAAGATGCTACGGGCTCACTCCACCTCTACTTGTGTCACCCAAGTAGAGATTTAATAGTAGCTAGGTAGAGAGCAAGAAAGAGGGAGCTATGGAAAGCTCAAAATTCACTTCATGCCACATGCATGCAAGAGGGACTTGGTAAAGAGCAAAGAGAGGGGAGAGAAGGAGAGAAACTAAAGCATCACCATCCCTACAAGCACACACCAACAATTAAGCATGCAAGCACAAAAAGCAAGCATACATCCACAAGCTCATGAGAGTGAGAGAGAGAGAGAGAGAGAGAAAGGTAAAACTCAAATAAGACTAATGGAATTGTCCCTTTTCATATTTCATCAAATGTCTTATATACAAGAGCTCATAGTTTACAATGGCCGGCTCTGCCCATTTACAATTGGGAGCCCAAAACTAGTCTTCCTAGCTCTATGTACAATTATTTCCTATGACCGACATTACACAAGCCATAAGCTCGGTCATCCCATGTCTCTTTTACATTAAGTTCTTTGCGCGGTTACAAAATATGAGTTACAATAAGCATAGCCACGCTTGAAAAGTAATGTTAACCACCAGAGTGGTTAACATACCAACACAAAATAAACCTAAAAAGGATGTAGTTCCGATCAGGCAACAAAGGTATAGGATGTAGTTCCGATCAGGCAACAAAGGTATAGGATGACCCCAAACTACGCCAAGCAAGTCAAGGAGGAAATCGACAAACTATTGGTAGTAGGATTCATCCAACCAATAGAAAAAGAAACTTGTATAAGCCCCATTGTGATCATACAAAAAAAGAATGGCAAGCTCAGAGTCTATGTGGATTACAGGACAATAAATGCAGCAAACCATACCAGACCCATTTCCTTTGCCATTCATAGACTCTATGTTGGATGTTGTAGCAGGCCACAAAATGTATTCTTTCCTGGATGGATTCAGTGGTGGATACAACCAAGTTAGAATGGCACCTGAAGACATGGAGAAGACCGCATTCATCATCACGGAGTGGGGAGCATTTGTGTCACCTTGGGACTCCGTAATGCACCCACAACATTCCAACACATGATACAAGGTATTTTCTATGATTACTTAATTGAATCCATGCTTGTGTTTGTAGATGATTTCAGTGTCTTCCAGAGGTGTGTGGAGCCCAGTTGCACCTATTCCTAGAAAGGTGTAGGCAAACGAGGCTAAAGTTGAACCCAATGAAGTGTACGTTTGCGGGTGAGGGGCGAAACACTCCTTGGACACAATGTCCAAAGATGGGATTTCTATCAATCCGGATAAGGTCAAGATGATAAGCAAGCTAAATCCATTGCAAAACCTAAAGGAGCTCAATACTGGTTCCTAGGCCAAATCAAATGGCACAACTGATTCCTAGGTACCTTGTTGATGTGCCATAACCCACTGCACAACCTCATAAAGAAGGGGGCATAATTCCTCTAGACAGAAGAACGTAAGGTCGGCTTCCAAAATCGGAAAAGAATGCTTATTACCAGTGCATGGATCATCCAACCACCAGAATGGGACAAGATGTTACATGTATTCATGGATGCATCAAATACATCAATTGGAAGTGTGCTGATGTAGCAGACAGAACATCCTCAATACATCTACCTGCCTTATATGGCTGACTTTCAATACAAATATGAACCTTTGGCCATATACAATGTGAAACATCTAAGCTAGGGGGGGATTACAAAAATTGTTTAGACATGGAGTAACACCTACATCTATCAAAGAGGCGAAAAAGCCCGTTTGGCAACAAGCATTCCCCCCCCACTCCAAGGAAGCCCAAAGTCCCTTAAATCTTCACTTCTTACATGGGCCAAAACCTGTTGATGAAAAGATTACTACTAGTAGCACTTCAAATCTACGGTCAAAAGAAGCCTCACTTAATAGCAATGCAATCAAGTGTGTAACCCACTCCAAGTTCTCCCATTCTCCGAGCAAAACTTTTCGAGCAAGGAAAAAATCAAGCGACACATTCCAATGAACAGGCACCAAGATAGTAGCGCTCCATAGGAATGAGAAAAAATCTCTCCAAAGGTGTACAACATAAATTCACCAAAAAATGACAATAGCACAAGAACATGCCAAGTCAAATTCTAACACTAGCCACAATACAAAAAAGATATAGTCAAAATAAAACATAGAATGCCAAGTATGGCATGTATCCATCTGCCTCAATCAATCAGATGTACATTCGCCATCAACAAAGGGATTGCATCTTGAGGAGAACTCTCGAGTATCTACATCATAACGTCGATCAGCTTCCATAACTGAAGCCATTGCCTCTGCATACTCTGGTAGTACACTTCAACAATAAAAAGAAAGGGTAGAGTAAATTAATGTCGCACATAACTCAATGGAATATTCAAACAAATGGAGAAACAACAATCCATAAATCCACAAATCCATAATGTAATATAGCAAAAAATGACAATCCAAAACCAAGTGGCATGGGGAAGCTCACTAGTCATAGGGTTTCTCTCCAGTATGTACATCTATATCATCTCCAACATCCCCTGAGGTACCTACATCTGCTTGCTTCCCTGGACTCCTATGTGCAGCATAGGGATCACAAAGGTAGACATGATATGCTCATCCCTATCAATAGCTGCACAAACACGGCATGTGCATAGGCATTCTCAAAAAAGTGGTACTGTCCCACAATCGAGCTCCAAGCATATACCATTGGGTGGAGAAACATCTCCATAGAGCATGCTATGAAGGGCACACTATGCTCCATCACACCATGTAACTCCTCCCTTGTAGGTGACCTAGCCTGCACATCGGGGTGATAGAGTATAGAATCCTATGCCTTCATTCCCAAAGCCTCAAAGTGAGGCACGCTCTCCTAGCAAAATGAAGCTGCAACCATCCCACGCCTCCGTGCAACAAACATCATGAAGGTACAATACTACAAAGGACACAAGAAGACATTGTAAACATTTTCCAATCATGCAAAGGTGACAATGCAAAAAAGTTACCCAGGGCAAAGAAATTACCTCAGTGCATAGTCTCGAGCTCTTGTAATAGCCATATGGGGAGGGATGCATCACAAGGGCTCTCCTCGATATCTCCAAGTCAGAGTCCTGACAATAGTGCTCCACCCAACCAATAGTGTTGCCTATTCAATACAAGGGACATTATGAAATAAAGTAATAGAAGCTACACATTTGTAGAGTGGTTGGGATTGTTACCCCTTATGGATGCCATCACAAGCAGCATTGTGGAATGCAATAGAGTAGAAGTTGCCAGTGTGAAACACCGTAGTAGCAAACATGATCCTTTGAATGCGCATCTCACTATGGACGTGGAACTCGTCCATGGAGAAATCGGCCAAATGGGAGATCCAAGAACACCAAATTCTCAGCCCATGACACTAATCTGCCCTTCCTTAAATAATGTCTGCTCTTACTTGCACACTTAAGCATATGCTCATGGACTTGAGTGTCGGTGGTGTTCTTCAATCCCCCAACGAAATCACATCCTATCTCCACATAATCACCAACTACTACAATACAATTGGGTTCTTTAAGTTGCATAGTAGGACCTATGGTACCCTCATGACAATAAACATAGGACATGGATTTCTTAACATGTAGCCTATCACTCCCACCTACACAAAAAAAGGTAGACACATAATGCAAAGGGTTTAGGGTTCTTAAAGATTGTTACAAAACTGAACACAAAGGAATATAGTTCTTAAAGATTGTTACAAAGAATCCTTTTGCATAGATTGAAAAGCAAAGAAAAGGCAATCGAGACATGCATACCACATCACATGGCTCATGTAAAATTGACCGATTTACTGGATGCTTGCCTTGAACCAAAAATAGGCAAGAAGGGTTCACAAATCAAGTCACATTTCACCAAAAAAAAATGGACAACATCTTCTTTGTAAACTCAACGAATTTTTAAAACCAAGACAACAACCATAAGCCTTTCAAGGCCTCACACTCTACGTGGCATACAAAAGTATTATACGAAAGCCGAACTACCCTTGCAAAATAAAGTGTAGTCATGTCCACAAGATAACAAACATAAAAGTATCATAATCTAATCAACAATATATTTTCCCCACTCACCTCTTTGGTCCTTGGTCTCAAACAAGTCCTTTTCCTTTGCTAAAATGTGTCCCTTTGCCATGTCAAGCCACCAAGGACAATTTGCCATTTCCCACTCTATGAGATTTTCCATCTCTTGAGGGTATATACAAGCTGCCTCCTCTGCAGCATCTGTCCGCTTCCTAGCCATCACTGGGATTGATGCAATATATCCTCTCTCCTTCAAAGTCAAAAAATACCTAGTTGATAAATTAGACATATAACATCGTATGCACAATAGCTCAGTATTGATACATTGGACTAGTGTCTAAAAAGCCAAGAATTGAAGTTACCTAAAAACCAATATCTGAGGCGGCCAACTGCACTAATTGCTTGTTCTTCTTAGCCTTGTTGGTTACTCCCTTCTCTTTTCTCTCCATGTGTGTTTCTAGAGGAAACATTGCCTTTCTTTTCTCCAATTTGATTTCCTCATAGTATTTCGATAAGGACAAATCCGTAGGTAAGACCAAGCCACCTGGAATTTCAACAAAGTCCCTCAAGATATCTCTTACCGAATGCAAGATATTCTCCAGAAAAAATTCCCTACGTATCCAACTACACAAGAACAAAAGATTAGCACATTAACCCCACAATGATCAATTCATAAGAGAAACAAGTTGAGGGAAAAATCACTCAGTGTCTATACAAATGATCACCATGGGCAAGGTGGTACATGTCTTCAGTAGCCCTACTTGCCTCCAATAGTAGAGACAACCATAATACCTTTGATTCCACGGGCGTTTCACATATTGCCCGAGGAGATTCAATTTCTCCAATGTTGCATAGCTCTCGCAATCCCATTTTAATGACAATACCTTGTTGCGCCATGCATCCCCAAGTTGAGGGTCGATGATGTTGAGAATCTTTTAGATAGCTTAACAAATACGAGAGATAGTTTTAGCAAACAATACACAATGAAATACCTCACTAGACATGAGAATAGTCTTACCTTGCCTAGCCAGTCACCACCATATGTAACGTGATGCAAGGGACTCTATCTCCTTCTTCTCCTCTTTTTACAAATCTTCTTCATTTAGTGCCGCCCTTTTTAGATCAAGCTTCTTGCTCAAATCAGTTGTCATTTGAACCTATGCGACCATGGAAATTGAGTAGGTAGCTAAAAAATCACATGAAGAGAGGCTTCAATAGTCAAACAATGATTGTAAACTTACATTGTAAACATGGTTTGCTAAATATCTTCGTGTCAATGGATACCAAGGCTCAGCACCCTTTGTGTACTTCTTCCTAATCTCCATGATGAGTCTCCGATCCCTTTTCGGCAAGTCATGCATGTACGAGGACTGATCGGCAACACATATATTTGTACAATTGACAATCTCATCCCTCAATGTAGTGGGAACCAAGGCATGTGTATTGAGACTAAAACAACACGGAATGTTAGTTCCCATGAATTACTTAAATTGAATTCCTATTAATCATAGTGAAGAGAGACTCACAAGTTCATGCGTTGCAAACTTGAGAGCAATGTGATCTCGCTGACCTTGCACAGATCAATGATCGTGCAAAGGACTCGATAGTGTTTCTCCTTTGTCATTGAGAACCTTTCATTAATAGCCGCAATCCATGCCACGGTGGTTTCCCTCCCACACATAGAACATGTGATTGGAAAGTACTGAGAGGGTCGGAGATCAAGAGAACTCATCCTCAAACTCCCTATTAATTACTTGCCATAATGGATCCCAAGAAGACATCACCACATTTGTGGCCATGGATTCCTCACGGGAGCAAGTCCATAAGGACACAATGAATGCTATTTTTTCAAGCACATATCCCTCCTTTCCAAATGCCTCTTTCAAACCCGACAAATCTTCATGAAGTCCTCTAACTTTAGCATGAGGTAATAGCTGCATAGCGGAATTGGTGGACATTCACGACAACTGAATAACTTGGTTTTTTTCATGATGTCTTCCCCTTGGGCAAGGTACAAGTTTGCTTCTTGCCCCTCATCACTTAAAATCTCCAAACATACTACATAAGGCACCAATGCAAGATTTACCTCATGCGGCATGAGCTCATTGTCTACCTCATGTTGACATTGTGTGGCATTTGCATCAAGCACTTGACTCTCCACCTCACCCCCAATATTTTCTCCAGCCTGACTTTCCAATACACGATTGACTTGGTCGACGTCACTGGGTAAAGGCACATGATCACTTTTATGTTGTCCTTGCCTTCTTTTGCTTTTATTTGTAGGACTGTCACAACGAACAAAAGAGAAAACGTTAAACCAGATTCCTAATCTTAACTTCTAAATCAACCATGCCATCAATCCTACATATCGAGTTCAAGGAAAAAAATGGCAAAGTCATTCCCAACACCTTGAAACCCCTCCCCATGTGTGACCATTGAAGAAGGTAAGGGGTTGTTTGTGGCCATGGCTCTCGAGGCAAACTACATGTTACAAAAAATTAAAAAAAGCCCATAGGCTTTCTTTTTTATTTTAATAACTATATGCTATGCTCATAAGAGCTTCTTCTCCACATTGCCCTCAACCATACTCCCCATAGCCATAAGAGATGTTCATAGCCATAAACTCCTTGCCTCTCTCTACTTCGACCATGGCATGCAAAATGTTAAAAAAAACCCATGAGCAGGCCGTGTCGGTGCCTGCTCACGGGTTTTTTTTTTGGCATACCATGGCCAAATTATCATTCTCCATAGCCAAGCCCATACCATATCCATAACAAATGAAAAACCCTCCCTGTGAGCAGGCCACACGGTGTGGCCAGCTCACAGGGGGGTTTTTTATTTTCCATGGCAATTGAAGGAGACAAAGGCGTGACCTGCTTACGGGAACCACACACTATTCCACAAAAGGAGAAGTGTCAACTTCGAAAGCTACTCAGGTATATTTGTGGATGGGGGGACCCTAGCGAGTCACTAAGGGGGAAACCTCGAAGTGTCTTTGCCTAGTGTGCAACCCATTGCTTGAGAACCCATCATAATATCCCTTCTTGCATTGTATGATCTTTAACGATTAGGGCACGAACATTACCAGATGCAACATTAGGCATAAGAATTTATTGGGGTCCATGCACTAAAAAAGCACCAAAATTCTCAAACAAATGGATCATGACTTTGAAACGATCCCAATTTCCAAATGATTCAACATCTTCAATCGTCAATCTCACTTCTACGACTCCGATCAAGCCTCACGATTGTACATCTTTGATCGTTGATCCTACTTCTCAAACCACGATTTAAGTCCATTGATTCTACTCCCTGATTGTCTTTGAAACGTCGGTTCGACTTTAAACCAAATCTTTTAAATCGTCGTGAATCCGACCTATGTCGATCAGAGTTTTGAACAACAATTGGGCGACCAAATTTTTGATCGTCGATTTGACCAAATGCCACATCAGCACGGTAACTATGTAAACGAAAACGAAACTGTGCCGATTTCAGACCATCTACAAAACATCAAGAACCGCCTTTCTTTACTTGCACATTAGTGTTGCTAGCACAGTGTGGGTCCGGGAGGGCAAAGTTCTTACAAGTATTTGATTAGGCATCTCAGCAAGGTGGGCGGAGCAAGCCGGCTTTTTTTGATTTTCATATCGCGTATATGCAGTATGTTCCCGTTCGGTCGCCACGACGACGACTGCTACAGCGAGGAGCACCGGCACTTGTAGAACAACGAAGAGGAGGCAGCAGCCAGCTGCAGGAGGAGAAGCCAAATGAGCTATGCGTAAATTTTTTCTCAGATCCGTCAAACAACAAGAGAAGCACACACCACTGCGACAAGACCTTCAAAATGTCCCTTTGGCGGATGAACAGCCAGCACAAGGCCCCTGGGGATGATCATGACTATGACCATGGTCATACTTCTCCTTCCTCACAACAGCAACAGCAGAAGCTGTGCTCCTTGTCATCTTCGGAATGCGGGGTTTCATACGATAATCATGCTGATGAGCTTCTTATTCGAACCCTGTGCCAGCAAGAACAGCTGGACAGGGCGCTGGATGTGCTTTCTCGCATGGACACAGCCCTGCCTACCAACGTCTACATGTCCCTTCTCAAGGCATGCTACAAAAGCAAGGCCCTCTCTCAAGTTAAACGAGTTCATGCCCATCTCATTCACCACCAAACCCCGCTGTCCGGCTTGCTTGGTGACTACTTGGTGGTGACTCTTGCAAAATGCGGTGCCATCGAAGATGCATGCCAGATATCTCACACATTGCCTAGCCGTACCGTCTTCTCTTGGACTGCCATGATCTCTGCTTACACATCCTGTGGTCGTGCTGAGGAAGCGCTCAGAATGCACCGATGTATGCAAAAGGATGGTGTAGAGCCAAATAGCTATACCTTTGTCAGCCTGCTCAAAGCTTGTGGCAGCATACAGGACCTCCTACATGGCAAGGAATTGCATGCTGATGTTCGCAGGAAAGGTTTTGCTTCAGATGTCTTTGTTGGCAGCACCCTTGTTAGTATGTACGGTAAATGTGGGGCAGTTATGGAAGCAGAGCTTGTGTTCCATGCACTATCCCAACGCAACATTGTGTCATGGAATGCCATGCTCTCAGCATATGTTGAACAGGGCCAAGGGGAAAAGGCTTTACAGTTTTACAGACAGATGCAGGAGGAAGGGGTGGGTCCAGATCAGCACACCCTCCTGTTTGCTCTTCAGGCATGTGCCACCCTTGCAGAGAAGGAGAAAGGTCTTTCTGTGGAGAGACGACCAACCAAGTGGATGTCTCTCGAAGTTGCAAACTCATTACATGCCGATGCACGGAAGACAGGCTTTGCATCTGATGTGTTTGTTGGCAGCACTCTTGTCAGTATGTATGGCAAGTGTGGGGCCATTGTGGAAGCAGATCATGTGTTTGGTGCACTGTCACAGCGTAACGTTGTGTCATGGACTGCGATGCTCTCAGCGTACGTTGAGCACGGCCAAGGAGAGAGGGCTTTACAGTTGTACAGGCAGATGCAAGTGGAAGGTGTGAGTCCAGACGGGCTGGCATCTGTGACTGCCCTTCAGGCGTGTTGCGCCCTTGCAGAGAAGGACAAGGCCCTTGTTGTGAAGGGGAGATCTAACAAAGTGATAGCTCTGGAAATTGGACAGGCAGTACGTGCTGATACTTGCACGAAGGACTTTGCATCTGATGTTTATTTTGGTACTTCCCTTTTGAGTATGTATGGCAAGTGTGGGGCCACCGAGGAAGCCGAGCGTGTGTTTTGTGCATTGTCCCAGCGCAATGTTGTGTCATGGAGTGCAATGCTCTCAGTATATGTTGAGCAGGGCCAAGGAGAGAAGGCTTTACAGTTGTACATGCAGATGCAAGAGGAAGCTGTGAGTCCTGACCGGCAGACAGTCGTATTTGCCCTTCAGGCATTTTGCACCATTGCAGAGAGCGAAGAAGCTCTTGTTGTGGAAGGACGGTCAACCAAGGTGATGTCTCTAGAGATTGGACATGGATTACATGCTGATGCTCGTAGGAAAGGCATGGCATCTGATGTCTTTGTTAGCAACACCCTTGTGAGTCTGTATGGAAAGTGTGGGGCTGTTGTAGAAGCAGAGCAAGTGTTTGGTGCAATGACCCATCGCAATGTTGTGTCATGGACTGCAATGCTTTCAGCATACTATGAACAAGGCCAAGGAGAGAAGGCTTTACAGTTGTATATACAGATGCAACAGGAAGGTGTACTTCCAGACCAGTTGACGTCTGTGATTGCCCTTCAGGCATGTGGCACCCTTGCAGAAAAGGAAGATGTTCTTGTTGTGAAGGGGAGATCTACCAAAGTGATTGCCCTGGAAATTGGACAGGCATTGCATGATGATGCCCGGACAATGGACTTTGCATCAGATGCCTTTGTTGGTACGGCCCTTTTGAGTATGTATGGCAAGTGTGGGGCCATTGTGGAAGCAGAAAATGTGTTCGCGGCATTAGAAGATCACGATGTCGTGTCATGGAGTGCAATGCTCTCAGCATATGTGGACCAGAGCCAAGGAGAGAAGGCTCTACAGTTGTACAGACAGATGCAACAGGAAGAGGTGTCTCCAGACCAACTGACATCTGTGATTGCCCTCCAGGCCTGTTCCATCCTTGCAGAGAAGGAAGAAATGGTTGTTGTGATGGGGAGATCAACAAAATTATTATCTTTGGAAATTGGGCGTGCACTTCATGCTGATGCACGCAGGAAAGGTTTTGCATCTGATCTCTTTGTTGGCAACACCGTCATAAATATGTATGGCAAGTGTGGGGCTGTTGTGGAAGCAGAACATGTGTTTGGGGCAGTGTCTCATCGCAACATTGTGTCATGGAACGCTATGCTCTCAGCATATGTTGAACAGGGTCAAGGGGAGAAGGCTTTATGGTTGTACAGAGAGATGCAAAACCAGTGTGTAACTCATGATGATGTTACACTCATCTCACTTCTGAAAGCCTGCAGTGCAACAGGAAGCTTGGAGATATGCAACCAGCTTCACTTTGACATTGTCTCTGCTGAGTATGAATCAATTCCCTCATTGGCAGCCTCTCTAATTCATGCATATGGAAGCTGTGCAAGCATGGTGGATGCACAGGCATTCTTTAATGAACTCTCTGAGCCCCGTCTTGCATCATGGAATGCTTGCGTTACTGGTCATGCAGGAGAAGGAAATTGTATAGCAAGCCTGCATATGTTTGAGAAATTGAAACTGGCAGGTATCAAGCCCGATGGGGTAACATTCACATCAGCTATCTCAGCTTGCAGTCACACTGGCCTTGCTGTGGAAGGACTTGATTACTTTGCTTCAATGAGCCAAGATTATGGCATAACTCCAGAGGTGAAGCATTATGGAAGTATGCTAGACCTCCTTGCACGTGTAGGGGATTTCAAGAGGGTAGAGGACATGTTGGGGAGGATGCCTGTGCGGGCTGACCAGACCATTTGGTTATGCTTGCTTGGTGCATGCCGCACACACGGCAATATAGAGCTGGCAAAACATGCATTTGATCATGCAATGAATCTGCAGCCCAAGCAGGCTTCTGCATATGTTGTAATGTCAAACATTTATGCAGATGTCGGGTTGCAGGAGAGTGCAGCTGAGGTGGATGCCTGGCCAGAGCAGGATTGAGGATGAGCAGGAAGTACACTGATTTGTTGGACGAGATAAGAAAGAATACACACAAGGAAAACATTTCCATTGCCTGCTACATGGATGAGTGAAGAGCCCAAGGTGAATGAATAATGTAATATGGGTGATATTGTGCAAGAAACAGGGTGAAGTTGCAAAAGAGACAGAGAGATGCTCCTTCTGTGGCTTTTCAGGGGTGTGGGGCCATAATTTTTGGTGTGCTCTGCATTCCCATGAGAATACCCATATAAACTGTTGCAATGACACAAGGCTGAAAGGGCGAATGTTCATGTGCTGGAGACGACATTTAGGTCACATAAGAACATGCTCTCAATAGATACAGAACAAACCTTGCATGGCTGTGGTTAGCAGTTAGCATGAGATTCCCCCCAGCCAGGAGTGAAGCGGGCATTGCTAATATTAGCCAAAGTTCATTGGTGGAGAGAATGTTGGCACAATGAGGATGGGGTAGAGAAATAAAGTGGGTCACCAGATGGGATCAACAGTCACCAATGGGTTCCGTCGCACGGTGTTTTAAGGACTTGTGAGAAGGGATCAACATTCACCAATGATCGGGACCCCAGCCACCATTTTTGTGTAGTTGGATGCTATAGTAAACGAGGGAGGGTAAATGGAGGGAGGGAGGAATGACGGCAGGCTGATAGAATTTCTGAAAGTGGAGTAAACTAGGAAAACTATTAAACTTGGAATGCTGAACTAGGGAAGCTAGTGACTCAGGCAAAACAACGGCTAGCATCGAGGCATATGACCCAAGGTTCTAAAGCTTAACTGATTTTGAAAACATAAACTAAAGTTAACTAGGGATGTTGCTTAACTGATTTTAAAGACCTAAACTAAAGGTCGTTAGTAACCTAGGGACCCTTAGGCTGTCAGTAAACTATATATGTATGCATATGTTCCTCATAGTTCACTATATTTAGTTTGCAAAATCTAGTTTACTAGTCTTAGTTTACCAAATATAAGTTTCTTATGTGTACACACATGTTCCTTTTACTTTCATCTAGTTTAATACATCTTGGTTTTCCTTGAGCTCACAATGAATTAAGAAAGTCACCTTGCACATGCATTGCTTATAAGTAAATTGGTACATAAAGATAGTTTCAAGTACTTAAGCTAGTATTGATCTATCATAAGAATTAAATAGTGTCATTTATTATTAGGAGCTACCATACTGATAAGAAGCTATTTTATAATATATGTTATATAAGCTATCACAAATTTGCATATTTTGACCAATAAGAACAACTTAAACACCCATTTGAGTAGGTCCAAAGGAAAGGCAAGAAAGCATGAAAAGTGTTGTACGACATAGTAATTCATATGTTATAAAACACACAACTCATAGTTATTGTATTGTTTGATGAAAGTAATCCCATAGGTTGTAATCCACTAATGTACAAGTTGAATGATACTCTTTTATATTGGATTTATAGCATTATATGGTAGTTATGTGTGTAAATGCACTTAGGACCGTTCGGATATTTTTTCTTTACTAGGAGGTTTTTTTTTCGTACGTATGTATATTTTCTTATCTACTCATTTTGGGGTGTGTACTTATCTTTTATATTTGGCACACATTTATTCATTCTAATATAATGAGTTTGTGTGTTCTTAAGCTTCTTTATCTTGTGTGTGTGCATTGTTGCAACCCTAACTCTAATTTCAACAATTGGTATCAGAGTTAGCTTCCTTGAGACTTGATCTAGTAGTCTGTCTCTCTTCTCACAACGATTTTATTTTTCTGTCCCCGATTGAGATACTCTCGTAGGAAAACAAAGTATATAATGTAGTGTGTTGTATACAAAGTATACAAAATTTTGGGGCTTGCAACGCAATTTCGGCCCATTTTGGGCACTGCAAGGTTTTTGATGAAGACGTTCTAGAGGCGTTATTTTGGATTGGTTTTGATCGATTTTGGGTGTTTGAATTGTGTAACGACAAAGATTTGGTGTACAGCAGCATCTACAATGTCTTCAATAACATCGACCATCATACTTTTGTTAGTAACACTCTATTCTCTACTCTATTTCGATAATGGGACTTTTTTTAAATTTCTGCTAATTGTTTGGTCTAGATATAAGGGTTTTTTTTCTTGACGATTATTTTCATATTCTTTCTCAATTTCTCAAATGAATTATATTCAATATTCTTCTTTTGAATAAAAGAATTCATGGGATTTATAAAAATTAATTTTATTCATATTTTCACTTTTGATAAATAATCATAAATTGAATTATACTAATTTTTTTTTCTATTTAATTTCTTGGATCTCAAGTATCATGGAAATTTCTCTTTTTGCATTTAATTATTTGTATTCCATGTTATGAAAATTTCTCTTTTATCAAAAAATAAATCTATCTAAAATTTCTCTTTTCTTTAAATAAAATATCCATTAATTTCAATATGCTAGAAATTTCACTTTTTTCATTTAAATAATTGAATTTCAAATGTCATAGGAATTTTTCTTTTATCATTTAAATATTTCTCAATTTGTGGAGAGGTCTGGTCTCTTTACAATGGCTTTAGGAGCGTTCCTCAGATAGCCCATGTATTGAGAATTAGCTTGCTATTGCTCACACGAAGATTAGATCCATTGAGAGAGGAGGGTGGAGTACAGATACCATGCCAGAGCTTCATTCTAGACTCAGGCCAGTGATAGAGTCATAGGGGATTTCTTTGAGATAACCTGCTTCCACAGGAGGAGAGATGATATTTGCAGGTTGCATGTCTAGGATGGAGCTATTGTTTCTGATCCCCCCATGTGAGAGCTATCACCATTGATTTCTTTTGATCTCTTCTCTCACAGGCGTCCCATTATCTCCACAGGTGATGGATGCATGTAAGAGGTTCCGGCGGCCCACGAGAGAGGTGGCTCCCCCCTCTCTTCGGTCCTTCTTATTGACTCCATTCACTACGGATGAGTTGGGGGAGGCACACAACAGCACTACCCAGGGACACACAGGCGGATGGGCTTTTAGTCTCTTTCTTTCTTTTGTTACCATATTATAGTAGTGATGTGTGTGAACACACTTAGGACCGCCGGGGCACTTTTTCCCTCACTAGGAGGTTTTTTCCCCCGTGCATTGTATATACGCCCATTATCTTCTAGGGCTTGTCATCTTTCATTTTGGCACTCATAATACACTACTGTGTTGTGCTCAAGCTTCCTCATCTTCTTGAAGTTGTGTGTGCATTCCTGCAACCCTAATTCCAACAATTGGTATCAGAGCAGGCTTCCTCCTCCCGGGCAGCATCACCGGCACCTGCGCTTCATCTCCTCCGATTGCGACGAGGTTTCACGAGCGTCTGCAGGCAAAATCGTCCTACTGTGCAGATTTTCTGTCAAGATTAAAATCTGCAGGACAGGTGCCCATTCGTCTGTTTTGGGCTGTGCTACATAGCACAGGTCGATTTTATACAGGTTTACCTCTTACAGACAGCATTTACATCTAGTAGTACAGTCATTGGCCATGGCTGACAACAATGATGTATTCCGCATGTTGGCTGCTGAGGATAAGTTGGATGGCACCAACTATCCATTGTGGGCATATATGATGCGACATGTATTGGTAGCAAAGGGGTTATGGAACATTGTGCAGGGTATTGATGCACGTCCTATTGTGGCTGGGAATGCTGCAAACACATCAGAAACAGGTACTGTTGATGATGGTGCAGGCACAAGTGCTGTAGCAGCTGTTCGAGAACCACCACTTTCAGCAGAGCAGATTCGTTGGGATGGTAGAGATGCGCAGGCTCATGCCTTGATTGCGCTGTCTGTCAAACGTACCATTATCCCACATATTCGCTCCTGCAGGACTTCTAAGGATGCTTGGGATGTACTTGCCACATTGTATCAGGCAAGAAATGAGGCTCGTGTTGCTTACCTCCGAAAACAGTTGGAGAGTGAGCATATGAACGAAGGTGATTCTATGGATAGCTTTTTGACAAAGATCAAGGATTTCAAAGAGCAGCTCATTTCTGCAGATGAAATCCTGTCAGACAGTTCACTTGTGCAGACTGTTTTGAATGGTCTACCAGATTCTTATCAGGGTTTTGCTTCCACTCTTCGCTTGATGATGAAAGGCAATCCCAATGCCTTATCATTTGAGGAGTTAGTTTCTGTTTTGCTGCAAGAAGACCAGTCAAGGCAAAACAGGAATATTATGCGTGTCGCAGATCAAGCTTTCGTTGCTAGTCAGAGAAGCGGGAAAGGTAAAGCTGGCTTTTCTTCTAGTAAGCAGAAATCTGCAAATGCTGCGCAACCAAAGAAGGAAGACAAAGATGAGAAGAAGGGTGACAAACAGAAGACATTTTGCAAGTACTGTAAGGGAAATGATCATGTCATCAAAGCGTGTCCTAAGCTGGCTGCGAAAGAGGCTAAGAAGAAAGAGGCTGGTATGGCTGTTGTAGATGCCTCTCCTTCTAACAATGAATCTGCTAATGTTGTTCAAGATACAGAATGGGCATTCAATGCGCAGTGCAGTTATGACCCATCTTTGCATGACACATGTATGTCTGCAGTAGATTCAGATGTATGGTACTTTGACAGTGGTGCCACTAAGCATATCACCTCGCAGCGCAGTTTATTCACTTTCCTTGAGTCTGCTCCCACAGGGAATACTGTCACTTGTGCCAATAACTCCTCTTATCCCGTTAAAGGAGTTGGACAGATTGTGCTGAATGTTGCAAATTGCAACACCTTTACACTTTTTGATGCATTGTATGTGCCAGGGATCAAAAAGAATCTGCTGTCAGTCTCCGCATTTGCCAAAACAGGTTTGGTTGTAAAATTTGTGGATGACAGATGTACTGTTCATGATCTCTCTTGTGGTGACATCATTGTAGCATCTGGTTCACTATGTCGAGGGCTGTATAAGCTCAATATGGATGGCAAATGTGTAGAGGATTCAGTATGTGCTATTATGGATACGCAGGCTATTTCAAATGCAAAACTGTGGCATGCACGTTTTGGTCATCTGAATTTTGCAAGTTTGCTGCGCCTGCAGAAATCTGAAATGGTGTCTTCTTTGCCTAAGCTTGAGGCACCTGTCAAGCATGTTTGTGAGGGCTGCATATTGGGTAAAATGCAGCGTGCTTCCTTTCCCAAAGATGGATCAGTGAGAGCTGAACGCAGATTGCAGCTTGTTCACAGTGATGTTTGTGGTCCCATGCAAACTCCATCATTTGGAAACTACCTTTACTTCGTGACTTTCATTGATGATTTTACCAGGCATGCATGGGTATATCCTTTGAAGGCAAAGTCCGAAGTGTTTTTGTGCTTCAAACAGTTTTTGGTTATGGCTGAAAATGTGTCAGAAAGTAAGATGGGCACCCTCCGTTCAGATCGAGGGGGGGAGTATATGTCTTCAGAATTTAATGCATTTCTGGCTGAGCGTGGGATAAAACACCAATGTACAGTGCCGTATACACCACAGCAAAATGGTGTGGCTGAGAGAAAAAACAGGTCTCTCATGGAAATGGCAAGATGTATGGTTAAGAGTCAAAGTCTACCACATGGTTTTTGGCTTGAGGCTGTCATGTGTGCCACTTATGTACTAAACAGGTGTCCCACCAAAGCATTACAGGTTGTCACTCCATATGAGGCTTGGCATAGCCGCAAGCCATCTGTTGGCCATTTACGTGTTTTTGGTTGCCTGGCATATGCATTAGTGCCTGTGCAACATCGCAGAAAATTGGATGACAAAGCTGTCAAATGTATTTTTGTTGGATATAGTGCTGAGAGCAAAGGCTATCGTTTGTATCATCCACAAACAAAGCGCATTTTGGTTAGCCGTGATGTTGTATTTGTGGAAGATGCAGTTCAGCCCTTGGTTTCATGTACTAAGGAGACAGATATCAGCTCACGTGATGTCTATGATACATTGTTGCCTCTTTTCAGTGGTGCACAGTCAAGTGCAATACCTCATGAGGCAGTTTTTCAGCCTATGCAGGTTTTAAATGATGGCACAGATCAGCCTATATCTGATGCAGATGTGCATGATGCACTTGAGGATGAGAGACAAGAGATTGAGGGCTCTAGGAACATGCCTAGATGGCTGGTGCAGACTTTGCGTGACAGCAAGTTGGATGCCCCTTTGTCTAGTCGCACTCGTTCTGGCTCTCATGGTGCCTCTTATGCGTCAGATTGTTATGCATTGGCTGTTTCTAGTATGTGCGATGAAAGTGAGCCTGTTTCATTTGATGAGGCACAAAGTTCAGAAAATTGGATGGCTGCTATGCAAGCAGAATACGATGCTATTATGAAGAATAGTACATGGTCTTTATGTGACTTGCCCCCTGGCAAGAAGGCCATTGGCACTAAGTGGGTATACAAATTGAAGCGTAAGCCTGATGGCACAGTGGATCGCCATAAGGCTAGGCTTGTTGCAAAAGGTTATGCTCAAGAGAAGGGCATTGATTTTGATGAGACTTTTGCTCCCACATGTCGTATGACCACTGTTCGTAGCATCTGTGCATTAGCAGCTCATAATGGTTGGAATGTACATCAGCTGGACATAAAGACTGCGTTCTTAAATGGAGATTTGCATGAGGAGGTGTATGTATCGCAGCCTCGTGGTTTTGTTCAAAGAGGGCAGGAAAACAAAGTGTGCAGGTTAAAAAAGGCTTTATATGGTTTAAAGCAAGCTCCACGAGCTTGGTATGAAAAAATACATGCATATTTGACTGCACATGGGTTTCAGAATAGTCCAACAGAAAGCACTTTGTATGTTAAACGTGTGGATGGTGTACATCTAATCATTGCTCTCTATGTCGATGACATGCTGCTCACAGGACCAAATGAGAGTCATATTGCTGATTTTAAGGCTGATTTGAATGCCTCTTTTGAGATGTCAGATTTGGGGCATTTGCATCATTATTTGGGGATACAATTTAAGCAGTGTGATGGAGGTATTGCTTTGTGTCAGACAAAGTATATTGAAACATTGTTGCGGAGATTTGGCCTTGAAGACTGCAAGCCTATTGCTACTCCAATGGAGACAGGTTTGAAGTTGAGTCTTCATGATGCTGGAGATCACTTTGATGTCACACTCTATCAGACAGCTGTTGGTTGCCTCATTTATGTATGCATTACGAGGCCAGACATTCAGTTTGCAGTCTCACAGGTGAGCAGATTTATGCATAGCCCAGGCATTAAGCATTGGCAGGCAGTGAAGCGTATCTTTCGCTATTTGAGTGGTACTCGGCATCTTGGGTTGTTTTATCCCAAGGGGGGATCATTGCCGCCAGATTTACATGTTTTTTCAGATTCTGACTGGGCTGGTTGTTATGACACACGCGTGTCCACGAGTGGTTTTTGCTTCATGCTTGGAAGCTCATGCATATCATGGTTGAGCAAGAAGCAGCCTACTGTGGCCACTTCTAGTTGTGAAGCTGAGTACAGGGCAGCTTTCACAGCTACGGTTGAGTGTGTGTGGCTCAGACGCCTTATGGCTGATTTGGGTGTTGGGCAGCCATCTGCCACCACCATCTTCACTGACAGTCAGAGCGCATTGGCAGTTGCGCGGAACCCAGTGTTCCATGCTCGTACGAAGCACATTGAGGTGCACTACCATTATGTCAGGGAGAGACTCTCTGCAGGAGAGATCAGTTTGGCTTATGTGCCAACACAGGATAACCTTGCAGACCTTTTCACAAAGGCTCTGCCTCGTGAGAAGTTCGAAGCTTTTCGCAAAGCTTTGGGCTTACTCCCTTTTGTGGATTCGTCCACATAGCTAGACACTTCCCTATACATGAGTGCTAGCTCTTGTTCACCGCATCACTCCAGGGGGGATTTGTTACCATATTATAGTAGTGATGTGTGTGAACACACTTAGGACCGCCGGGGCACTTTTTCCCTCACTAGGAGGTTTTTTCCCCCGTGCATTGTATATACGCCCATTATCTTCTAGGGCTTGTCATCTTTCATTTTGGCACTCATAATACACTACTGTGTTGTGCTCAAGCTTCCTCATCTTCTTGAAGTTGTGTGTGCATTCCTGCAACCCTAATTCCAACATCTTTGTCACTGGAACCTCATGGAATGTAGCCTTCAATGTGCCTTCACTGAGATTATGCTCACAGGTGCCATGCTAGAGAGACTCTCAAAGGGTTTGATACACTTGATTCCTAAGGAGGGTGGTGACAGATTAGAGATGCGGCATAGTAGATACCCATCTCTCTTCTAGGGACCACTTGTATGATCTTAGCCAAGGCCATGAACAGGAGACTTTATCCCTTTCTCTTAGACTTGATTCATGACACTCAGACTGGCTTTGTTTAGGATTGGAGTATTCTGGACAACATCACAGATTTGGTCAAGATGTGAGAACAGGACCTCATAGTGATGCTCCTAGACTTTGAGAAAGCTTATGATGATAGGGTGGATTAGGGCTTTCTAGAGGACACGATGAGCCAGATGGGATTCTCCATGGAGGAGTGGATTGGTGGAGTCTCATGACTTTACTTAGCCTCGCATAGCCAGGTTCTCATTGAGGGGGCAACAAATCCCCCCTTTCCCGCATGGTACAACAAGGCTGTCCTTTGGCACCTTACCTCTTCCTATTTGTCGTCGAGGCCATGAGTAGCTTTCTCTCAACCCAGGAGATTGGACTTCAGGGATTGCATCTCCCCCTCCACACGCAAGAGGAGCTGCTTGACTCGGAGTTTGCAGATGACACATCAGCTTTCCTTTACGAAGATGTGGAAAACCTCCAGAGATTCACAGGTGTAATCGAGTTTTTTTGTCGCACATCAGGAGCACAAATCAACTGGTACAAGGCATGTGGTTTTGGGTAGGCTCTACACCCGCCCCAACTTGGTGTCCAATTGAGGCTTTCCAATGGATCCCGAGGGGCACTCCAATTTTCTCTCTTGGTTGCCAGGTGGGCATTAACTTCTCTCCTGAGCAGCAGCTCACCCCTCCACATGCAGGAGGAGCTGCTTGACTCGGAGTTTGCAGATGATACATCAGCTTTTCTTTACGAAGATGTGGGGAACCTCCAGAGATTCAAAGGTGTAATCGAGTTTTTTTGTCGCACATCAGGAGCACAAATCAACCGGCACAAGGCATGTGGTTTTTGGGTAGGCTCTACACCCGCCCCAACTTGGCGTCCAATTGAGGCTTTCCAATGGATCCCGAGGGTCACTCCAATTTTCTCTCTTGGTTGCCAGGTGGGCATTAACATCTCTCCTGATGAGCAACAGCTCACCCCTCTTCTTCTGAGTATTCGAAAGAAGCTTTTATATTGGAGTTCTATGAGGCTCTTCCTAGCATGTAGAGTGGTGGTGGCAAACCAGGTTCTTCTTGCCACCATGTGATACATCACTTTATGTTGGGCCTTCTCCTAGGCATGTATATGGTTGATCAAGAACTTCTTATGGGCTGACAGTGTGATGGGAGGCCAACCAAGGCCAAGGTGGCATGGAGAGTGATCATTCAGCCACGTCATAGAGGGGGACTAGGCATCATTGACCTTGCTATTCAAAGCCATGCCCTACTGGGCAAGCTGATTGTTAGAGGACTTCTTCCCGGTGGTAAAGCCCTGGAAGGACTTCCTCTTGGCCCAGATTTCAGCCCGCACCCTGACTCTAGGGAGCCCTTGGCCACAGAGTACCAGATGGATTTTCACAAAGATACAAGCCCGCGGCTTCAGTCCACCTTCTGATAAGGACAGATTTACAGCCAGCCAGCTTACTTTGAGCTTGGGATCACCTCAGGCCATCCCTTAGGCAGATAGCTCTGACAGCCTCAGAGGAGCGGCTTCCGGTGGGGCAACCTTTGGTCTCTAGAACCCCCTTATCCGCTTACCCAGTGGCGACATGTTAGGGGCCTTGAGCATAGGACCGGCCAGGTCCCCTAGAGATTGGATCGCACATAGGTAGTTATTATCGCCAGAGGTGCAGGAGAGGCCTAGCAGGGATCCGAGGTAGAGACAGGCTCAGCATCGACATCGACTCAACTATCCCTCAAGAGTGGCTGACTCCTATCCCATACCCGACTCCCCCAGTGTGGCTAGGTGTGTTTACAAGACATGGTATTCTCGTGGAGGTCCACGGAGCATATGAGGGCAGTGGTATGATCACTTTCTCTATTGGGTCCCATGGTAGACTAAAGAGATCCGAGCTTCCCTTAGAGGATTTCAGTGGCTACACTTTGCACAGGATGAGGGTGATTGGTTTTCCGGCATGAGAGTGGCACATAGACCCACCACCGGCCAAGGTGGCGGCCAGTGGAGAGTTTCTGGCATCTATGGTTATGGAAGTGCCGACCTCTCACCCGCCTATCGTGAAACCTGGGAGAGTGGACTTGGCACGACCCTGCTGATTGGTAGGAGACTCTGGATGCCCCCTTCTTTGCATATACAGCACGCCTAGTCCGTAGGATCCAAATGCCAGAGATTGATGGCACCCCAACAACGACAGCACATTGGTAGTCACACACGGCCTCTCACAACATTTCCTTTCAAATTTCAAGAAGAGGCTTTGGGAAAGTTTTCAACCTAGAAAGATCACCCTATTTCTTTGGCTGATGCCACACAAGAGCTTGGCAGTCTAGCAGTTGGATGTCGACTAGCACCTTGCCCATAGTGTGGCCACCCTTAGGAGTCGCACCAAATCATTACATGGGACACTATCGCCTTGGGCCATAGAGGCTAAGGTGGTTAGGGCTTATGAGGAGGATGGGGGAGGGCTAGCCTGCAGGTCTCTCACCATCGTATTTCAACAGTATGAGTCACATTCCCACCTACAGACTACTGGTGACTCATGCCAAAGATGGGAGATTTGCAGTAGCATCGTAGCTTGGCACATTTGGCAAGCTAGATGCTGTGAGGCCATTGAGAGTGCCCAAACTCCACTTGCTAAGTCCATCAGGAGCATTTGGCTTGACATCATTCATACCCTCTGCTAGTTTAGTGGAAAAAGTTACAAGGAGGTTGTGACCACATGGAGAAAGTAGTGGGAAGCTTTCTTGAGGCTCTGGAGGCCATGCTAAGCCTAGTACTAATCGCATATTAAACATATGCTTAAGCAGACTCAAAATAATCAAGATAAGCCATGATACTAATTCACACTAATGCAAAGTAGACAAGATAGGCACATATTAAACATATGCTTAAGGAGGCTCAAAATAATCAAGATAAGCCATGATGCTAATTGCACACTAATACAAAGTAGACAAGATAGGCACATATTAAACATATGCTTAAGGAGGCTCAAAATAATCAAGATAAGCCATGATGCTAATTGCACACTAATGCAGAGTAGACAAGGTAGGCACACTCAATCAAACTCTATTGCAATTGTGTTATCAAAACCATACAATAAGAGGTTTCTAATATAGATAGATGTTGACCCAAATCACCTTTATATGTGGCACCCTTATCTACACATGAATTACCACCACACATACACCACATACTCAAATATCTCTCCACACTCTTCACTTTTATATTCACCCATACAATTTAGCATTGCTACATGCCCAATGTGTCTTTCAACACTCTCCTTGCATATCTAAGTACATGTGTGTGCGCCTAGCTAATCTAGACATCTATTCCATTTTGAGCACCAAATTGCTCAAGGAGAACCACCCAAGTTCTTTTTGAACACTACTTGTTTGAAAAAAGGAACCAACTCAAATAGTGCACCCATTGCACATAATTCACACACCACTGTAGATCATTTTTGCGACTAGATAGAGCTAGTTTGCTGCATGTGTCAATCCATGTCTGGAGTCCACTAGACATCACTTTGAGCTTCTCAATGCTCGGGCTGTACACCTATGTGACTAGCCAACTGCTCTCACAACCATCTAGAATGCAAGATCAACACATGCAACCATATTTGCTTTTCAGCTTCCGAGGCTAGGAGTGCGACAGTCTGCAACCTGTCTACACACACGCGTGCCATCCTCTGCGCCTATGGACTCGCATCAGCAATTCTTCTTCTTCAATCGATTGGGATTCGGCAGCTATAGCGCGCTTTGTGGGTCCAGCTTGACGTGCTCATCTTCTTCACATGAATCCCTGTTGGTGTTGCCTCTTCTCGTCAGTTTGCCATGGCTTGCATCTGCTGATGCGAGCTTCTTAACCTCGCCATTGCTGCTTGCTTTCTCTGCAACTTTATGGCGACCTCTTCCTTTCACTCAAGATTCATTTCTGAACTTTCATGTTAGCTTTACTTCATAGGTTGCCATCTTTGATGCCTGTTGCAAGTTGCCTTCTTCTCCTCTTTGCTAAACTTTTGTGAGCTCTCATGGCGACCTTGAATGCCATGGCATCTACCCACTTTGGCTTTTGTGCAGCTACATCTTCAAGCTCCTATGAGGAACTCTTGTGCTACTTGTTGCAAATCAGCCCACTCTATCTCTCTTGCTGCCGTGCTCGCTATGCTTTTATTGTGCACAACCCTTGTCTTTCATGGTTTATCCTCTATTTGCGTTGCACCTCTTGTACAACCATATATACAATTTATCCTCTATTTGTGTTGCACCTCTTGTACAACCATATATACCATGCTTCTTGTGAAAGCATTGAGAGAGGAGGGTGGAGTACAGATACCATGTCAGAGCTTCATTCTAGACTCAGGCCAGTGATGACAGAGTCATAAGGGATTTCTTTGAGATAGCCGTCCCCCACAGGAGGAGAGATGATATTTGCAGGTTGCATGTCTAGGATGGAGCTATTGTTTCTGATCCCCCCATGTGAGCCATCACCACTGATTTCTTTCGATCTCTTCTCTCACAGGTGTCCCATTATCCCCACAGGTGATGGATGCATGTAAGAGGGTTTGGCGGCACACGAGAGAGGTGGCTCCCCCCTCTCTTCGGTCCTTCTTATTGACTCCATTCACTACGGATGAGTTGGGGGAGGCACACAACAACACTACCCAGGGATACACAGGCGGATGGGCTTTCAGTCTCTTTCTTTCTTTATCACTGGGACCTCATGGAATGTAGCCTTCACTGAGATTATGCTCACAGGTGCCATGCTAGAGAGACTCTCAAAGGGTTTGATACACTTCATTCCTAAGGAGGGTGGTGACAGATTAGAGATGCGGCATAGTGGACACCCATCTTTCTTCTAGGGACCACCTGTATGATCTTAGCCGAGGCCATGAATAGGAGACTTTATCCCTTTCTCTCCTAGACTTGATTCATGACACTCAGACTGGCTTTGTTTAGGATTGGAGTATTCTGGTCAACATCTTCAACCTTTGGGAGGCGACAGATTTGGTCAAGATGTGATAATAGGACCTCATAGTGATGCTCCTAGACTTTGAGAAAGCTTATGATGATAGGGTGGATTAGAGCTTTCTAGAGGACACGATGAGCCGGATGGGATTCCCCGTGGAGGAGTGGATTGGTGGAGTCTCATGACTTTACTCAGCCTCGCATAGCCAGGTTCTCATTGAGGGGGCAACAAATCCCCCCTTTCCCGCATGGTGGTACAAGGCTGTCCTTTGGCACCTTACCTCTTCCTATTTATCGCCGAGGCCATGAGTGGCTTTCTCTCAACCCAGGAGATTGGACTTCAGCGATTGCATCCCCCCCTCCACACGCAGGAGGAGCTACTTGACTCGAAGTTTGCAGATGACACATCAGCTTTCCTTTACGAAGATGTGGGGAACCTCCAGAGATTCAGAGGTGTAATTGAGTTTTTTTGTCACACATCAGGAGCACAAATCAACTAGCACAAGGCATGTGGTTTTTGGGTAGGCCCTACACCCGCCTCAACTTGGCGTCCAATTGAGGCTTTCCAATGGATCCCGAGGGGCATTCCAATTTTCTCTCTTGGTTGCCAGGTGGGCATTAACATCTCTCCTCAGCAGCAGCTCACCCCTCTTCTTCTGAGTATTCGAAAGAAGCTTTTATATTGGAGTTCTATGAGGCTCTCCCTAGCATGTAGAGTGGTAGTGGCAAACCAGGTTCTTCTTGCCACCATGTGGTACATCACTTCATGTTGGGCCTTCTCCTAGGCATGTATATGGTTGATCAAGAACTTCTTATGGGCCGACAGTGTGATGGGAGGCCAACCAAGGCCAAGGTGGCATGGAGAGTGATCATTCAGTCACGTCGTAGAGGGGGGCTAGGCATCATTGACCTTGCTATTCAAAGCCATGCCCTACTAGGCAAGCTGATTGTTAGAGGACTTCTTCCCGGTGGTAAAGCCCTGGAAGGACTTCCTCTTGGCCCGGATTTCAGCCCGCACCCCGACTCTAGGGAGCCCTTGGCCACAGAGTACCAGATGGATTTTCACAAAGATACAAGCCCGCGGTTTTAGTCCACCTTCTGATGAGGACAGATTTATAGCCAGCCGGCTTACTTTGAGCTTGGGATCACCTCATGCCATCCCTTAGGCAGATACCTCTGACAGCATCAGAGGAGCGGCTTCCGGTGGGGCAACCTCTGGTTTGGAACCCCCTAATCCGCTTACCTAGTGGCCACATGTTAGGGGCGTTGAGCATAGGACCGGCTAGGTCCCTTGGAGATTGGATCGCACACAGGTAGTTATTACCGCCGGAGGTGCAGGAGAGAGGCCTAGCAGGGATCCGAGGTAGAGACAGGCTCAGCATCGACATCGACTCAACTATCCCTCAAGAGTGGCTGACTCCTATCCCATACCCGACTCCCCCAGTGTGGCTAGGTGTGTTTACAAGACATGGTATTCTCGTGGAGGTCCACGGAGCATATGAGGGCAGTGGTTTGATCACTTTCTCTATTGGGTCCCATGGTAGACTAGAGAGATCTGAGCTTCCCTTAGAGGATTTCAGTGGCTGCACTTTGCAGAGGATGAGGGTGATTGGTTTTTTGGCATGAGAGTGGCACATAGACCCACCACCGGCCAAGGTGGTGGCCCAATGGAGAGTTTCTGGCATCTATGGTTATGGGAGTGCCGACCTCTCACGCGCCTATAGTGAAACCTGGGAGAGTGGACTTGGCACGGCCCTGCTGATTGGTAGGAGACTCTGGATGCCACTTTCTTTGCATATACAGCACGGCTAGGCCGCAGGATCCAAATGCCAGAGATTGATGGCATCCCAACAATGACAGCACATTGGTAGTCACACACGGCCTCTCACAACGTTTCCTTTCAAATTTCAAGAAGAGGCTTTGGAAAAGTTTTCGGCCTAGAAAGATCACCCTGTTTCTTTGGCTGATGCCACACAAGAGCTTGGCAGTCGCTAGTAGTTGGAGGTTGACTAGCACCTTGCCCATAGTGTGGCCACCCTTAGGGGTCTCAGCAAATCATTACATGGGGCACTATCGCCTTGGGCCACAGAGGCTAAGGTGGTCATGGCTTATGAGGAGGATGGGGGAGGGCTAGCCTTCAGGTCTCTCACCATCGTATTTTAACAGTATGAGTCACATCCCCACCTACAGACCATTGGTGACTAGGCTCATGCCAAAGATGGGAGATTTGCAGTAGTATCGCAGCTTGGCACATTTGGCAAGCTAGATGCTGTGAGGCCATTGAGAGTGCCCAAACTCCACCTGCTGAGTCCATCAGGAGCATTTGGCTTGACATCATTCATACCCTCTGCTAGTTTAGTGGAGAAAGTTATAAGGAGGTTGTGACTGCATGGAGAAGTAGCGGAAAGCTTTCTTGAGGCTCTGGAGGCCATGCTAAGCCTAGTACTAATCGCATATTAAACATATGCTTAAGCAGACTCAAAATAATCAAGATAAGCCATGATGCTAATTCACACTAATGCAAAGTAGACAAGATAGGCACATATTAAACATATTCTTAAGGAGGCTCAAAATAATCAAGATAAGCCATGATGCTAATTGCACACTAATGCAAAATAGAAAAGATAGGCACATATTAAACATATGCTTAAGGAGGCTCAAAGTAATCAAAATAAGCCATGATGCTAATTGCACACTAATGCAGAGTAGACAAGATAGGCACACTCAACCAAACTCTTGCAATTGTGTTATCAAAACCATACAATAAGAGGCTTCTAATATAGATAGATGTTGACCCAAATCACCTTTACATGTGGCAACCTTATCTCCACATGAATTACCACCACACATACACCACATACTCAAATATCTCTCCACACTCTTCACTTTTATATTCACCCATACAATTTAGCGTTGCTACATGCCCAATGTGTCTTTCAACACTCTCCTTGCATATCTAAGTACATGTGTGTGTGCCTAGCCAATCTAGACATCGATTCCATTCTGAGCACCAAATTGCTCAAGCAGAACCACCCAAGTTCTTTTTCAACACTACGTGTTTGAAAAAAGGAACCAACCCAAATAGTGCACCCATTGCACATTATTCACACACACCACTATAGATCATTGCGACTAGATAGAGCTAGTTTGCTGTATGTGTCAATCCATGTCTAGAGTCCACTAGACATCACTTTGAGCTTCTCAATGCTCGGGCTGTACACCTATGTGACTAGCCAACTGCTCTCACAACCATCTAGAATGCAAGATCAACACATGCAACCATATTTGCTTGTCAGCTTCCGAGGCTAGGAGTGCGACAATCTGCAACCTGTCTACACACACGCGTGCCATCCTCTGCGCCTATGGACTCGCATCAGCAATTCTTCTTCTTCAATTCGGCAGCTATAGCGTGCTTTGTGGGTCCAGCTTGACGTGCTCATCTTCTTCACATGAATCCCTGTTGGTATTGCCTCTCCTCGTCAGCTTGCCATGGCTTGCATCTGCTGATGCGAGCTTCTTAACCTCGCCATTGCTGCTTGCTTTCTCTGCAACTTTATGGCGACCTCTTCCTTTCACTCAAGATTCATTTCTGAACTTTCACGGTAGCTTTACTTCACAGGTTGCATCTCTGATGCCTGTTGCAAGTTGCCTTCTCCTTTTTGCTATACTTTTGTGAGCTCTCATGGCGACCTTGAATGCCATGGCATCTACCCACTTTGGCTTTTGTGCAGCTACATCTTCAAGCTCCTATGAGGAACTCTTGTGCTACTTGTTGCAAATCAGCCCACTCTATCTCTCTTGCTGCCGTGCTCGCTATGCTTTTATTGTGCACAACCCTTGTCTTTCTGTTTATCCTCTATTTGCGTTGCACCTCTTGTACAACCATATATACCATGCTTCTTGTGAAAGCTTAGCCACCTCATTCTCATGCTACATCATCTTCTCCATGATGGCTTTAAAAAAAAAAAAAACTCCAAGTTTCCATGGCTATGCCATAGTTTGGAGCTGCTCTGCTCCAATCCCTTGCCATGCAGCTTCTTATCATGGCCATGGGCATGGTTTCTGTTGGCCACTTCTTCTTGGAGCTTCAGTGCTCAGTATGCAGCGCGCTACATGTCGTGCGACACCTTCTATCGTTGTTTTGAGACTTGGCTGCGCCCAAGTTATCTAACAAGTCTGTAAAAGTAGCCACCATTTTAGCCACTGCAAGCTTCACATTGAGCTTAGGCATGCATGCCTCCGCTTGTTGCATGCATCCTCTTTAAGGTGCTTCTCTGCAAGGTTTCTCTCGCAAGAAACCCAAGGTTCACAATTCATATGCTAAAGCCCAATAACTTTTACCAACCGCCCAATTTCCATAACAAACATGGATTGCATACCAACCCATAACTTCTTGGCCCCGTGGACAAGCTCCACCTTTTCATTCTTTGCGTCAGTGCAAAGACCCTGGATTCACCAATCCCAATCCACAACAACCCTTCTCAAATTGAGCATTCCACCAATGCCCAAAACCAAAAACATGAGAAAAATTCACAATAAACCAATTTTACCTTGATGCATAATGTTTCTTGGTAGCTCCTTTGTTGTTGATGTAGCTAATTTTTAAGGTTTATGTATAATTAAATAATTAAAAAATTATGATAATTATATTTAAATAATAATAAATTTTTTTTATTGATATTTAGAATTCAATCATTTAAATGAAAAAAATAATCTTTCTAGCATATTGGAGTTAATGAATATTTTATTTAAATTCAAAGATGAATGTTAGATAAATTTATTTTATGCATGAAAAATATTTAAATGATAAAAGAGAAATTCCTATGACATTTGAAATTCAATAATTTAAATAGAAAAAGTGAAATTCTTAGTATATTGAAATTAATGGATATTTTATTTAAATTCAAAGATAAATTTTAAATAAATTTATTTTATGTATGAGAAATATTTAAATGATAAAAGAGGAATTCCTATGACATTTGAAATTGAGTCATTTAAATGTGAATTTTTTAGCATATTAAAATTAATAGATATTTTATTTAAATTCAAAGATATTTGATATTACAAATTTGAATGTACTCTTTGAACATAATTAATAAAGAGCCTTTTGTTCGAGGTAGTACTTTCAAAAAGCAAGACAATGTATACTATTTTCCAAGACACATTACTTGAGTGAGAATAGAACTGTTGAAGACATTACATTACAAAAAAGGATTTCTTATTATATAATCTTGTGCAAAGTCTTTTGATTTGTACAATCCATCTAAATATGGAATTAATTGTTCTTCCAAATAAACATCATCTGAATTACCTTCGAAAGAAAGGGGTGATATCCATGTTCTAATGGGATTATACATAGCCTTCTCAGGGGTATCATCAATTAATAATGTATTTGTGGGATTATACGGGTGTTGGATATCCACATAGCGCTTCATAAGTAAGGGCACCCCAAGTTTGTTGTTGGGATAAAAAACACCTGGGTCAATGTAACAGTGCCTTTGGTCATATACAAAATACAATTCTATTTCCTCAATCTTAGATTCTCTCAAAACTAGTATGACAAGAGGCCTCAAATTATGCGTCATCATTGAGGACCACATGGCCAATCTAAAGTGCTTAGTTACAAAGTTGATAAATGGATACAGTTTGGGCCTTAGCATGACATGCATTTCCCCGACTTTGTAATTCCTTGTAACACTTGTGGTCCCAAAGCTCTTGGCCTGTCTTTTGAGCAGCAATCCATTAACATCAAGATGATAAGCTTCCTCAGCGTTTGGAACCATTATTGACATGATTCATACTTCTAATCAGTCTGAATATGATTGAAACTTATAATTATTATTAAGAGACAAAAACATCTAATTATTGACATGATTCATACTTCTAATCAGTCTGAATATGATTGAAACTTATAACTATTATTAAGAGACAAAAATAGCTAATAAAAACAATTCTTAAAATTGAGTTGGTTACATCACATCATCAGGTAAATTAGACTTGGATCTTGATCAAGCTTGGGATCCTCACTAGCCTTGGGATCCTCATCATCAAACTTAGGTTATTCATTATTCGCCTCCCTACTAGGTCCGGGCTCGGCCTCTACTGATTCGCGTCTGTCTTCTCTTCAGGCTTCGGCTCTGCCTCTTCAACTTGCTCTACCTCATCATCAGCCTTGGGTTGTTCAATGTCAACCTCAACATTGGACCTTAGCTTTGCCTCTATTGGCTCAAAGGGCTTTGGCTCGCCCCCTTTAGCCTGAAGAGGAGCACCTCGACGTCTGTAGGATTGGGGAATTCTTGCTGGTTCTCCTCAGACATCTCTGTGTTAATCGTATCGCTATTCTTTAGTATTAATCGTATCATGGTCACTATGTACCGCTCCACATAGTTCCTATCATAATTCTGTAATGCGGTCTGAAAAAACAAAATTCACAATGTCAAACCGCAAATCTAGCTAAATCAATGTCCACCCGATGATTCTTCCACTTACCTTGGACATGAAGGGATTCATGGGGAGAAGAGACTTTGGAGAATATATTCTGCATGTATTATCCATCTCCATCATAGGAGTGTGAGTCTCCTTGCTTGGGCACTTGAACAGGCTTGACCTCTGATTTGTACAGTTCATAGTCTCCATATAGGGAACCAAGAATATAAAGAAGTCTTTTTATACACTTACATAATAAATAAGCTTTCACAATAAGATACATTGCCAACTTCAAGGAGCCATAGATACTAGAGAAAGGTGCTTTGAATGTTTACTTATAGGCCTAACTCAGGATGTGATCTTGGTATTGAATTAAGAGTCCACACGATTCTCTTAAACAATTCTATAAATGGCAAGGCTTCAATGGTTCATGCAAAAGCAAAAATATCTAAAACTTAGTCATTCCCTATCTATTAGATGCATATAACTACCAAGATAGAGGAGTAACATACCTTGATTTGTATGGAAAAATTAATACGGTAACCTCCAGCATGTTCAAATAGGTGAACCACTTTTGAATCTCTTGTTGCTGCTCTTGCTGCTGCTGGGAAGTACTCCTTCTGTGGTGCCAGCTGGAGAGTTGAGAATAAACACCTTAAAATGGCTCTCACGTGGAAGCTGGCACTTTATTAAATTGTAAAAACAAGGATAACTCATTGAGGAAAAAGGGAAGAACTAAAGACGGAAGGACCATATCATTAAAAAATGCAATTCGCATACCTACTTTAAACAGACGTATAGCACAATGTCAAGAAAGAGCTGTCTCTCACCGTCTTCCATATTCAGGAAGACAAAAATGCCCTTCTGCAAGCTCCTTAGTATCGCCAAGTTGACTGACTCCAACTCTTCTGTTTCTTTGATGTACTATTCTTGGAGATTCTTTGGGTTCGTTTTTACTTGTTGATCCTTGTCTTTTCTTGTCTTTTCTTGCCTTCTGCTCTTCCTCCCATCTGGCCTCCTGTTCTGCCCTAGATCTTGTGTTAATATCATGTGTAATCTCTACAATTTTTATTTTATCCTGAGGAGCTCTTGATGGTGGAATCATGAGGATGTTTCTCATCTTTGGGTCTATAAGCTCTGCAAGGTGTAGAAGCTTCTCATACCTCCACCGAATCCTCTTCAGTGTCTCACTATCCTTGGACATTATAGTCATCCTATGTGCGTGGTCACACACAACACACAGGTCATTGAAGTACTCTATGTGAGAAAGTCTTTAGTAGCCTCCTGTAGACAGAGCAAGTCTGTCCTCTTCCACCTTACAGATATGTCTGAGTGTCTGCATCAGTTTGGATGACCTCAAGGTTTCTTTTTTATGTAGTTGTTGTAGTATCCTTCTATAGAACCATTAGAACACTTCTTGTAGGCTGTTTACCTTACTTTTTCCACCACCATGTTGTGTGTGCCTGAAATATGCATTTCATGCCATATAGTGTGATTTCTCGAGTCCTTGTGTGTTCCAAATGCTAGGATCTCCATACTTGTTGATAAAGTAAGGCATGTGGTTGTAGAGAATATGCTACATAAGAAAACATACAATGTAAGTTAGTATCTTTCGAGGGATAGGAAACAACAGTACGCTAGAAACATACCATGTAGTGTGTAATGTTGGTGTCAGTCCAAGTAGCTCTGAATGCTTTTTTGAACGCTTGTAAGTTGTCTTGAAAGCTTTTTGTCTTGCTGGGAGTAGTTGACTTTTTCACACATTTAGAATAGAGTATCAATTGAATGCCAAACATCTGCTTTGACATTCCTTGGAGTACCTTCATGGTCTTTCACTCCATTATGAAGCTTTTTCCACTGTTGGTATTCGATTCGACTTGTATAGGTTGTTGTATATTGGTTTCCTAACTTTGTAGGTTTGTGTTGCTGATTATTCATTGGCTTGGAAGAAAGAAATTCTTTCCTTAGCACCTCCAATGGAGGGCTTCATTGGAACTTCCTTTTCATTTGATGACTTTTTAGTGTCCTCAAAATCTGGACATTATCTCCATGTAGTCCAATTTCTGATAGCACCTTCTCCAATGTAGTCCAATTTCTGATAGCACCTTCTCCAATGCGCACGGATGGCTTCTTTCCTCTTTGCTACATTCTTGATCTTCCAAGCAAAGCCAATATGGAGATATACTAGTTTCTCTATGATACGACACAAAGCATGAAGTGTGCATATATGCACATTGGAAAGAGGAATCTCAAACACTGGTTTAAAGTTCTCATCCAACATTTGTTTGTTTGGTGGTCATCTCCACCACTTAGAGTCCATCACCCTTGCGGATTCCATGCAGTAAAGGCATGGAGACTTTGCATTGGCCCCTTTGTTGCAATTAAATAAGCACTTGAGAGTCTTCAAGTCCACATGGCAAGATGCCATTGAACTTGAAATTCCCCCCTTTTCTCTACATGGAGCAACTTGGTTGCATTCATCTGTTCTTTCATGAGATTGGGGATATGTGTCTGATGAAATACCTAAAACAAGGATTCATGGTCCTCTTTCTTGACCTCAAATGAACCTAGCCACCAGATATTTGTCTTGGACTGCACACTAAAATACTTTGGATCATCCCTACTACAATTACAAAGAGCCCTATTCATAAGTGTTATTGTGACCCTTTCCATCTTTTTCTCCTTGATAATCTTGCACTCATCAAGCTTGATGACAAACTGAAGTATACCTCCTATCTCCTCAAATGTAATATCATAGAACTCGACCATTCTCTTTTGCAAGAGCTCCAAGTCCATGAATATATTTTTGTGTTCATTGTAATACGCTGCCACCTTCTCCCTTAAACTCTCCTACAATGTGGTATGAGTGACCAACATAGTGAACCTATTCTGTGTTTAATTCCTTCCTATGTCTCCAAACTTTTGTAGGTGTTGGAAGTAGCTTTGCTTTAATGCCTTTGGCCTCAAGGAGTGATGACACTGACTTCTGGATGGCACTATAACCCTTACGACTGACTCCACTTGAATCCATGGCAGATTGAATATCCACAGCTGAAACTGTATTGTTCTTTAATGCCTTTGGCCTCAAGGAGTGATGACACTGACTTCTAGATGGCACTATAACCCTTACGACTGACTCCACTTGAATCCATGGCAGATTGAATATCCACAGCTGAAACTGTATTGTTCGTTACAAATTCATCCACTATATCTCGTTGAACCACCTTGAACTTCTTCTCTTTTATCATTTCTCTTGCCATTCTTTATGTCACGAATGGTTTTAGTTGCTTTGCTGGATTAAGATTGGGATTGATATTCTCTTTGTCAGGATGTATGACAATCCTACAAATACATCACTACTCATTACTAACGTAGAGAACATGTAAATCATAAAGAAGCCCAAAAAATAAAATAATATTAACTGCTAACATAAAAGACATGTGAATGGGAATACATTCAGTGCAATCTTACCTGATGGCTTGGATTCTCTTCTTCAGGCCTTCAGAACCGAGCCTCAAGTTCTCGACATTTTTGAGCTTTCTTTTTTGTATGCGCCGTCCAATGATTGTGTCTTTTTCTCTATATTTATAGAGGTCACTTCTTAGTTTATTGATTTAACATTCTTGTTCTTCCAATCTAATTTTCTGTGTCTTGTATATTCACCAGACAAGCCAAGAAGCTCATTTGCTAAGTGTTGTGAATAATGCCTTTCTCTTTCTTGCATGTTAGTTGTCCACTTCTGCGTTTTGAACGGGGGCGCATACGCACTATCTAGATCAATGTGCAGATGGTACTTTCTCTTAATGCTTTCATGATTAGACTCTTTAGTAGAATGAGTGTGTACATGGTTGTTCTCCATTGGAATGTTCTAGGAATGAGTAAGTATACTATATGATGTAGAGTGAAAGAATATGACTGGCTATGGTGAGTGAAGGCTCGTATTTGTCTTTTGAAATTGGAGATGAAGGTTCTAATTCCCTCCAAACTGTCTTCCTTGCAATAATATCCTCCTGAACAAACTTTATTCTTGCAGTATCTAATGTATCATTTCAAAGAAGGTTCAACAAACTTTAAGAAACGGCCGCTTGGGAGAAAATTTACCTCTCTGGCTCAGAGACCACTTTTATGACTTTTACATTCTATTTATTTTAATATTTGAAGATTTTTTCTAGAGAGAGAAAATAAGAATCGACCATTTTCTTACCACGCCCTATGAATAACCTCCAAAATGTCCTAATGTGACCCCTGTGTTGGTGGGGGAATTGACCGCTTATTCCCTCGAGAAACCTGCTGAGAGTCTCTGGTTATGTGCATAGCATACACTAGGCGAATATGAACCTAACACAAAATAAACAGAGCCCACAGGCTATGGTGATTTCCTAATGAAAGGAGTACAAAGACATGATTACTTAACAAATAACCCTACTCAACATAATATATGAGCAAAAATGAATATACACAGACACAATCATCAGGAAGATGCATATAGAGAAAGAGAAACATAAGAATGGTCTTGCTTTATTTCAAAGAGAAAATATGAAACAATCGGTAGCAGCCAGCCTTGCACAGTTTAGGATCCATCCTTTTATATTGCTTGCTTGTAGTATCCGTTTTGGTACTATGATTCCCTGATGATAAGGTGTGCCGACTAGATGTTAAGGAAGTGATGTTCTTGTATAATAAAGTACTCTAGCTAACATTCGCCTGGCCGTAACACTTGGCAGTGTTGACATATGGCTCTATGGTAGGGCGAGGGCTCGATTGCTATTGCGGCTCTGGCCTATGACATAGCCTACGGCCAACACTTTGCAAGCTCGGTGGGTCCGATTCCCAATCTGATGACTCGAACCCAAAAATTTCCAGATTTTCGGAATGTTAGATGCTCAGCATTTTGTCAATGGCAATTACCTAGAGAGGGGCACCATGTTAGATGCTCCTTAGCATCTGGGTGAATTTTGATCACAACCTATAGAGGCTTTACTAATGATTCCTAGTTCGGTAACCTTAGTGCCCAAACTTCCAAACCCAGCGACGACAGACACGTCATGGCCCTTGATGCAAAAGAACGGATCGGGAAGGCAGAAGATGAATAATGCCTTCCACGAGGTGAATTCCAAGGATTGATTTTCAGAAGCAAGCGTTCAGAAGAAAAATTCTGGGGTATGATTGGCTTCTTCCAAGAAAGCTTGCCTTGAGTTCCTTGATGTGAGAGAGGATCTAGTCCTTGTATTTATTGTTTCTCTATTGTTTCTCTCTGTGGGACATTATCATGGTGACTAACTGATCATGCAGCTGTTCATAGTTCTTCAAAACGCTCTCACTCTCAATCTCTCTCAAGACACAAAGAAGAGCTCTCTATAGCACAAAAGGGGATTGTGTCTTTTCATTATGAGAAAATGCCTTATATACATTTGGCCCTTATTCACACTTGGGCGTCCAAAACTTACTTAACTAGGCCTTGGGTTGCCAATATCTCATAATGTATAACTTTTATAATGCCATTTCATGACACTTATTAATGTCCTCAATTGGAGGAGCATGCTTGTTAATCTAAAATGGTATTAACAACAAGAAACCAAAGCTCCTCGTCCCCCACGTCAGCAACACATTTGCCAACCACAAGCATACAAGGTATAGGACAAACATAGGCCTAAGCGTTCCCCAGAGAGTTCCAACCCTCAATAGAACTCTCAATTGTACCTAAAACCAACTCTCTGGTGGATCCCCAAACCTCTTCTCTATGACCCACCAGCCAGCACCATGCCTGACTCATCTGACTCCTCCACGGAGGTTCTCCACAGGTGGCCACTTTGAGCAGTATGCTAAGCACCCGACCTAGCTCTCTCATCTAGGAGAAGCTCTCATGAAGCAAATCAATGAGCACATGGTGCATTCCCTAATGAAGAACCCTCACAAAGTAGAGCACAAGCTCCTTTATTACATTGGGCCGTGTTACAGGGCTATAACAGTCTTAGACCCCGTTGTGGTGCAAAAGCTGGAGGAGCAACTTGGCTTGGGCATATTGCAAACCTTAGAGCCATGGGGGCCCTACCTCTACAATGCCCTATACTTCACAGAACCTACAACGCCAATCAGTATACTGGCGAGGTCTTGGATAACAAGGGTGTTGCGCCTGATAATGTAATAGTGGTGGAAGGATTAGTGGTAGAGGTGCAGTAGAACCCACAACATACGATGTGAGCACCCACCTCGTAGCACATGTGTGAAGGTACTGACTGTAGAGCCATTGCCAAGATCAAGAAGGCACTGTTTAAAAAGGGTGACCAACTACTGTAGAGATGATGATGCTGAGAGTAGAGAAATGCTGAGAGTAGTATATGCAGAGAATAGTGTGTGCCGACTTACTGTTGGTGTGATGTGTAATGAAGTATAGCTTTGTAAACTCTCATTATTAGTTAACGCTTATTTCATGAAGCTTGTAGCATGTTGAATCTAGTATGTTGATCTGTACTAGGTAGTGTTAGTTTTTGTAATTCTTCTAAAATGTAATCAAGAACACACTTTCCATTGCTTCTCTCTTCTGTGTCACATGTTATTCTAGGATGTCTGAGTGTGTTGTGTTCTGCTTAATGGTACATGTTATGTAAGAGAGAGACAGTGAGTGTGACATGCAAAGGAGTGATGCAGAATAAGAGTTGGGAAACATCGTGCATGAGCCTGTCCAGCTGAGCAGAGTTTGGAATGACCATGTATAGGTTGGTGTTTTGAATCCAGAATTTCTGATGGGAGTTACATGTCTCCTATGGCATTGCCTGACTAGTCTAATACACCAGACTGTAGTCTTGTCATTCCGCTATTAGGGAAAATAATAAGAAACACCTGGCGATCCTGCTAGGGAACAAAACCTCTATTGGGGACCAAAACCTCTAATGGGTAGCATTCTACACCAGTAAGCAAGGGAGAGTGAAAATCCATTTCAAGTGAAACCACGGTGAAACCGCAACATGAAAGGAATTTTCTAGAAAAGTCAACATGAAGAGATTTAGATTTACAAAAAGGTGGAGCAACCAAACTAAGAAGAAAAACCACAAGGAAACCCTCAGAAACGGTTCAAGGGAGCCATGGCATCATTAGCCAAAAAGTTTTCGGTGTTCTCAAGCGATAAAGGGGAAGATGCAGATCAGTATGTGAGGTGGTTTGAGCAATATTAGAAAGTGTCTAGACCTCGGGATTTAGAAGAACCAGAGCTAAGTGAAATCCACAGAGATGCCTTCATGCATACCTTCAAGGACAAAGCCACGGAGTGGGTGTCAAGATATCAGGACAACCATTTCCAAACCTATGAAGAAGTCATGATTACCTTCCTGGGGAGATTTCGTACAAGATAAAGTCTGCAACTTAACTCTGTGATCAAATGAGAGAGCTCTAACAAGAGGACATGTATGTGGAAGCTTATGTAACAAAAATGTTAAGCTTGAGGTAGAAAGTGGCGGAACAAACCCAACCCTCGATACAAATAGTTGCTAATTGGTTTGTCCAAGGGCTTAAGCCAGACATCCATGAAAAGCAAGCAAACATTGAAGAAGAATTTGAGTAATTGGTGGAGCTGGTCAAAAGGGCAAAAAAAAGAAGTCGAGAAAGGAGACAAAAAAGGAAGCCCAGGAAGAGTATCACCACTATAGAAGATTACTCAAGCAACTCTTCGCAGGACACTCCAATGGCAAAAAAGAAAGACAAAAAGAAGAAATCTGAGAAGGTACCAGTAAGTTCTAGAAAACCGATGCAGTAGATGAAGCAGCTGGTGCAAGAAATGAAAAAGGACAAAGGCGCAGATTTTCAAAAGAATGTGTTCTTTTCCCAATGCAAGTAGGAAGTTCACCTCAAGGAGGAATACACTGTACCTCCAACTTGCTCTATTCGTAACATGTACAACCACCTTACATGGAAGTGTAGATACAACATGAAGAATAGAGCTCCTATGGTGAACAACATAGAGGGAGCGGAAAGAAGATCCCTTGGAATGGGAAGGTATGGGAATAGAGATCGCGAAAAGTTTTCAGAGAGAAGAGGCCAAGGACATTCCCGAGGAACCACCAACTTCAATTGCTACTATTGTCAATAGCGCATGGACATACCAAAGCAGAATATGCCATGAAGAAAAAGCATGATGAAGAAAGACAAGCAGAATTGATGCAGCTCAAGGAGAATCCACCAAGTGCCAACATGATGGCATCAAGAGAGGTTCATGACATCCTAGCGATGACAAGGGCTAAGGCAGAACAGAACTCTGCTTGGTGATCAAAACTCACCCAAAGGCCACAAAAAGGCAGCTATGGAGGACTGGGAATAGCAAGAGAAGGTGAGAATTCAAACTGCTAGGGAAATAGAAAGAAGTCAAGGCAAGCAAAAGGAGGATGAATCAAGAGAAATACCTAAATATTTTTTAGAAGCAAGAATGCGGAGGACTTTTACAAGGAATGCCTGGAAGAAAATCAGAAAAATGTTGTGGTTGCAAACAAATGTGATGCCAATGCTACTAGATAGATAGGTTCAGCTAAATGAAGTATTGGATTTATGTCCAAGGTTCAAAGCTAAAATTCTGATGGTAGGCATTGAAGGACTGAGTAAAGAAATAAATCACACGGTAGAGAAAGAAACCTTGGAATGTGGCAATATGCAAGCAGAAGAACCTCTAGCATCTAGAGATGATGAAGTGGCCAAAGTCACAATTTAACTCAACAATGTTCTCATTAATGATGCACTGCTGGATGAAAGGTCCGAAGTGAATGTTGTCACTGAAGAAACCGCATTAGGATTGGGACTCAAGTGGGAGCCCATTCAGTTCAACATAAGAATGGCTGACAGCAGGGTAGTGGTACCAAGAGGAATCATAAAAAATGTCTCAATGAGGATCAAAAAGGTTGACGTCAAGGTCAACTTAGTAGTTATCAAAGAAAACCACAACGGGTCTTACCATGTATTATTAAGAAGTCCCTCACTGAGACATGAAAAGGCAAAGTAGGACTGGGGCGGGAACAGAATCACCATTACAAGAGGAAAGCAGAAGGTGCATGTGGATCTCACTGATGCAAAGAAACCAGTGAAACCTGCTCAGAGGCTAGTCCATGCCAAGACTTTCAACATGTCCAAAGGCTTTGATGACGATGAAGAGACCAAAATACTCCGTGAACATCCAAATCCTATGCCCTTGTACATGATAAATGGGGGGAAACAATAAGGCATCATGTAGAAACAAAGGGCAGAAACGGGAAAGTGATAGATGATCTAATAAAGAATGCAGAAGCAGATTCCGAGAAAACAATAAACTCAAAACTAAGCAAAGCATTGCAAGGAGAAGGCCTTGGACGAAATTAAGTGGGCCCAAAATCTAGAGCAAGAAAAAGAGATCCACGAAATCTGGTAGTGGGTCCAAAAGCAAAAGGAGAACCAAGAAAACAATGCGACAAAAGGCAACCCGAACAAGTTCTAGGAGGTTAATATAGGGGAAGAAAAAGATGAAAAGCATGTGAAAATCAGTCTCGAGCTGGAAGAAGAACTCAAACAGGAGCTGGTATCCTTACTGAAGGAATACCAAGATGTCTTTGCATGGTCATATGAAGACATGGAAGGCATTGACCCTAAATTTTTCGAGCACAGCATTAACCTAAAAGAGGGAGCCATACCTATCAAATAACAAAGGTACAGAATGAACCTAAACTATGCAAAGCAAGTCAAAGAAGAAATTGATGGACTATTGAGGGTGGGTTTCATTGTACTAGTAGAAAAATCCGCCTGGATATCTCCCATTGTGGTAGTACCCAAAAAGAATATGAAGATCAGAATATGTGTGGATTACCGCAAGCTACATGCAGCAACAAACTCTAATCCCTTTCCACTTCCATTTACAAACTCCTTGCTAGATAAAGTAGTCGAAAAGGAGATGTACTTGTTTTTGGATGGTTTCAATGGGTATAACCAAGTCAAGATGGCCCTAGAAGACAGGGAGAAAATAGCTTTCATCTCACTGAGTGGGGTGTCTTTGTGGCAACTGTTATGATGTTTGGCTTTAAAAATGCACCTGCCACCTTCCAAAGAATGGTGCATGAAATCTTCTATGACTACCTAATAGATTTCATGAAAGCTTCTGTGGATGATTTCAATTTGTTTGGAGATAAATCTAAACACATCTATCATCTAAGGTTATGTTTGTAGAGATGGAGAGATACAAGGCTAAAATTAAATCCAGCCAAATGTACATTTGCAGTAAAGTCTAAAACACTGTTAGGACACATCGTGTCAACCTGAAGATTGGCCGGCCATAGATCTAGCTAAGGCAGAGGCCATATCCAAAATGTCCACTCCCCAAAACATAAAGTAGCTTTGTAAGATCCCTGTCCCCACGGCGCAACAATTTCAGGGGTGCTAGCAACGGAAGTAGCACTTCTTGCGCGGGGCTTCTTGCGCGGGGCAGGGTCCCACACTTGGGGCCTCGCCCACGGATATCCGGACAAGAAACTAATCCATCGGTTTTTCCAAAATCGAACCCGAAAAAACTTCCTTTGCCCGGAAAGCATAGGCGATTCCTCCAGGATAATTTTTCTCTAACGTAGTCAAAAGCCTTAACTAACTAAACTGATCTGACCGAACCCATAAGTTCCTTAGTCAGATCAGGGAAAAGATTGTACTTAGATCATAGAGACCAATGCTTTTTTCCTCATTGAGAGGCCAAGCCGTTGATTCTTTTCCACAGAACAAATTTTGACCGGGATTCACTTTATCTAACGTACCATAACAGAATTGAGTCTCAGCTTAGGGATCCATCAGTGCTGCAGCCTAACCCCATCCAGTCCCATGGGTTAGCCAACCGCCCCACCACTGTAGTGATGGGATCCAATTAGGAATTTGGTTAGGTTTTGTCCCGGGTACCAGGGAAAAGAGTTCCCAGGCCCCCTAGCCGGATGTTCATGCAAACATAAAACTAGTCACACCACTTACACACCCAATATGAAATTGCCTCTTTTCTCAGCATCAGCTATCTTTAAAACAATCCTTTTATGAAACCATTATGTCACCGATCACAATCCTCAAAATCTCTGGTTGAATCCTTATTTCCAATCATTCCTTCATCGGTGTACTTATGGCATCATTGGCAACCAGATTGCTCACCACCTGTTCACACAGGGGCCTTTTCGATAGTTCCTAGCTCATAGGAACCGGCAATATATTCACATAACAAAATGGAATCTCCATGGAAGATCAGCAAGATCAACCAACAGATCCATATAAAAGAGCCATGGACTCATCCATTGAGGACCAGCAAAGTCAATCAACCAGATCCATGCCCGGTTTCAGAAAACAACTCTTACTCCTTGTTCTAATATCTTCCACGACGCACGTGTGGGTATCTTCGGTGACCCAGAGCCCGAGCACCATATGGTCAGCACCCTCTAGGATCCTTCATCACAGGTCACCTAGCACTTCACTCATAGGCCACTTCCTTGGTCCCTCATCCACCGTACCGGAAGCTCACCATCGGCTGACCTTGCTATGCGAGACGTCCTCCGTTGACTCTCCGTCAGCAGTTGTAACTTTATCAGTTAGGTCTCCATGACCTTAATCACAAGACGGTCAAAATGCTTCCCCAGCATTCTTGACATAAAACAGTCATTTACAAACAGGTGGTCACAAATACAGTTTCTATATTGAACTCTCGTCTTTCCACATTATCCCTCATCAATCCACATTACTTATTCCACATTCCATCATCTGTGTACTCATTCTCATCCAATCACATCATTTTCCATCTCATCACATCATATTCATTCACATCACATATCATTTATTCACATCCTAATTCACATGTCATCACATCTCATCCATTCACTCATATTGACGTCACATCATTTCACATACATATTCGTATTCATTATTCCACATACACATCCACATTCGTACATCCACATCCATCTCTACATCCATACATCCATTTTCACATCCACATTCATACATCCACATCCATATCCACATCCATACATCCACATCCACGTCTACATCCATACATCCATTTTCACATCCACATTCATACATCCACATCCACATCCACATCCACATCTACATCCATACATCCATTTTCACATCCACATTCATACATCCACATCCACATCCATTTTCACATCCACATTCATACATCCACATCCACATCCATACATCCACATCCACATCCACATCCATACATCCATACATCCACATCCACACATCCATACATCCACATCCACACATCCATTTCCACATCCACATTCACATTCGTACATCCACATCCACATACATACATCCACATCCACACCTACATCCATACATCCATTTTCACATCCACATTCACATCCATACATCCACATCCACACATTCATTTCCACATCCACATCCATATCCACATCCATACATTCACATCCACACATCCATTTCCACATCCATATTCACATTCGTACATCCACATCCACATCTACATCCATACATCCATTTTCACATCCACATCCATTCTTCGTTCATTTTCATCTATCTGATTCATTTCACATCCTCATATCTATTTATAGAATACAAGAGAATTCTTATTTTTGATATAAGATTTCTTCACGCATCTATTTATGCATAAATTCCATTTTAAAAGGAGAATAACACTTTCGAAATAAAAAACAATCTTTTATGCATCTTCCTATGCATAAATTCATTTTAAATGAGAATGACACTTTTGAATTAAAAATCAATCTTTCATGCATCTTCCTATGCATAAAATCAAAATTGATGAAAGTAACTCTTTTGAACTAAAAATAGATTTCTTTATGCATCATTCTATGCATAAAATCAACATTGATGAAATTAACTCTTTTGAACTAAAAATAGATTTCTTTATGCATCATTCTATGCATAAAATCAAAATTGATAAAAATAACTCTTTTGAACTAAAAATAGATTTCTTTATGCATCATTCTATGCATAAAATCAAAATTGATGAAAATAACTCTTTTAGATTAAAATAAATTCTTTATGCATCTTTCCATGCATAAATCCAATTTAGTAGGAATTACACTTTTAGAATAAAAGAATTTCTCTTATGCATCTAATTTATGCATAAAATCCATTTATGAAAATCTCACTTTTAATATATAAAAAATCTTTTATGCATATTTTTATGCATACAAATCATTTATGACGAAAATCACTCTTTTAATATAAAAGAATATCTTTTATGCATCCATTTATGCATAAAAATCATTTATGATGAAAATCACACTTTTAATATAAAAAATATCTTTTATGCATATGTTTATGCATACAAATCATTTATGATGAAAATCACTCTTTTAATATAAAAGAATATCTTTTATGCATCCATTTATGCATAAAAATCATTTATGATAAAAATCACACTTTTAATATAAAAAATATCTTTTATGCATATGTTTATGCATACAAATCATTTATGATGAAAATCACTCTTTTAATATAAAAGAATATCTTTTATGCATCCATTTATGCATAAAAATCATTTATGTATAATCAAGATAATAATTTCAATATGCTTCCTTCCATGCATAGAATTTAATTCTAAAGAAAGTAATACTTTTTTAATAAAATATTTTTAGTATGCATTTTCTTACACCTAGGATGAAAATTAACACTTTAAGAATACATATACGATGGGAATTACTCTTTTTGAATAAGAAAAAGTAAAACTTATTTTCACAATTTTAGAAAATTTTGCCATAACCTCCTTTGTATGGCTGACCATTTTTTAATTTTTTAATTCTCTAAAATTAATTAGAAGTTCACCAAGAGCATTAAAATCATTCTAATGTAAATATTTTCTACTTTATCCATTAATCATTCATCTAGGATAAAGAATGGTTAGATTTACTAAAGAAGAGAGGGGAATGCCTTTTTTTCAATGAGTCATAACATCATAATCATTTTAGAGAAGACAAAAATCATAAAAAACCATAAAATAAAATAGAAAAGAGAAGAATCTCCGACTTACAAGGAGAATTTGAGAGCTTTTCTTTGACTTGATGGTTTGAGGGATCTACTCGTGTTTGAAACAAGAGTGGCCACCAATCTTTAGAAGAGGGAAGGTTAAAAACTAATGAATTATGAGTAAATTCACAGTTTTTAGCTCTTGGGAGAAGCAGGGTGACAATGCAAAAAACACTATTAAGCTTCAACAAAGGGGAGGCTTCTATTTATAGGAAAAAATGAGCCTCTAACCAAGCAAACTGATTCTAGAATTTTCCAGATTAGTTTGGTCAATTTTTGACCATTTTTGGGTCAATTTAGCTCACTTTTTGGATCTAGTTGAAACAGGACAGAGGAGAGATAAGAAGAGATATTTTTTCATCCAAAAATATTTAAAAATTAAATTACCACTCTCTAGAAGATTTTCTCTCTCTAGGCCAAAACTGGTAGAAACAAGATCTTTTATATTTCTGAAGAGGGATTTGACTCCAGGGGAAGATACTGGACATCCTGAGAGGCTGGGGAGAGGAATCTTACATTCTACCCCACTTAAAAAATGCGAGATGTCCTCATCTCGCAGGTGGAGCTCGCAGGTGGAGTGAGATCTCTTTCATCTTCTTCATCTTCTTCAATCACTTCTAGCGTTACTGCCTTGGAAGTAGACAGCTGATTTGGGAACAACTCTCTTTGACTTCCCCTATTCTGAGGTGGAGGTCTTGCATATTAGTCGACTAAAGCATCTAAATTCTCGTTGTACTCCCGATGAGAGCAACCAACTTCTTGATAGATTCATCCGAGGATTGCGCCAGAGGACCTCCGTTGAAGACCAGCTGACCAACCAACGAGATCCAGTATCAAAATTTGGTTCCCAAAATCTTTCCTTTTAGTCCATCTGAAATCTTCCTCGACGTATGCATGGGTGTCCTAGCAACCACGAGCCTGTGCATCACCTGGTCAGAATCCTCTAGGATCCTCCTTAGGTGTCCTAGCACTTCACTTAGGAACCGCTTCGTCGTCGGTCCTTGCCCATCGTACCGGAAGCGCACGATTTTAATCATACCAAGGCTGGTCAAGACCTCGGTAGGCTTTGCCGTGAGAGCGAGGTCTCTTGACGACTCCCCACCAGCTGTTCCAACGAACCTCCTCTTAGAAAAACATAAGCCAAATACTTCCTGGCGTAATACAATCCTTTGAATAAAAAAAAACAAAGGTTCTAATGCAAGTAAAATTCCAATTTAACATTGGTTCCAAAAACCCTTTTTCCATAATTCTCAGTTTCATAATGAGGATCCTTGATCTCTCAATAGGGTAATCTACCCATCATTTAGTCTGATTGTTCAACTAGATTCTCGGTGAGTTTGGTCAGGAAAAACTAGTTTAGTTCCGGTAGTCTATTCTTTGTGGATTAGAAACCGGAATTGGTCACGAAGTTTTTACTTGACTGAGATCCAGAGATGGACAAGTACGTTTACTGTCCGTCTTTCTCGTAGTCTAACCAAATTCATTCGGTTTAGTTCTACAAGGATTTCCTTCAAATAAACATCTAGTTTTGGGTAAATATCCATTTAGTGATTTAACCAATTAAAATATCCAAAGATATTCCTTCTATCACATAGTTTCTCAATCTTACTTCATTAGGTAGAATTATGGTGGAAATTCATCTTTTGACACTAAAATTTAATTCAAATCCATATTTTCTTAAATATCATAAAATTTCTTCTTTTAACTAAAATATCCATACCTATTTTTTTGAATAAACTTGAAATCCTTCTTTTTCTCATTTCAATGAGTGCAAATCATGGAAATTCCTCTTTTATCGTAAATTAAATCTATTTAAAATTCTTCTTAAAAATTACATAAAAATATCCATTAATTCCATTAAGCTAAAAATTCCACTTTCTCATTTAAACATTTAAATTCCAATATGGTGGAAATTCCTCTTTCATCATTTTAACTTATCTATGTAAAAAGATAAATTTAACTAAATTTTCTCTTAAAATTTAAATAAAAATCTCCATTAATTACTTCACACTAGGAATTACACTTTCTTCATTTAAATATTTGAATTCTAATATGGTGGGAATTCCTCTTTCATCATTTAAACTTATCTATAAAAAAAAGAAGATAAATTTAACTAAATTTTCTCTTAAAATTTAAATAAAATATACATTATTTTAGCATCACAATTTTTGTCTTACTTCATTGGAATACATGGATTTCCATTATTATGGGGATTACTCTTTTAACATAAAAATGGATTACTAGAAATTTCTCTTTTTTCTAATTAACTATTTATGCATAAAAATTACATTTTTCATGATTATAATGAGAATCATTCAATTAATCTAGGATGATTAATCCTAGAATATGGTAGGAAGTCCTCTTTTCATATTATGAATAAAAATGATTTATGTGTTAATTTTTTAGAAATTTTGCCATAGCTCCGCTGCTATTACTGACAATTCTCAAATAATTTGAAAGCATAAAGTTAGTAATATCCCTATGATTAGAATAACCATTAATTGGATCAATATCCAGTTATGGGCTTGATTCTTAATTTTCCCATAAATTAAATAGCATCAAAGCATTAAAAAGCCACTTAATTGACCTCAATTTGACAAGCATAGATATTACTTTTAGATTAGAGAATTGCTTCATGAGAAGCTTCATTTGAATATAGAATAGGTCATAGGAATGACCATTCTCTGGGGGGGAGAGAGACATGCTTAAAAAAATATTATAATTTAAGCATAAATGGAAATTTATGTGTTTTATCATTACAATTCATTAAAGAACTTCAATTGTATTCAAAAGCCATTCAATTAAATGCTTCTCAAGCTTGAGAGGGGTTGAGAAGAGAGAAACATTTGGAGATTAAAGAAAAAAGACCATAAACCACATTTTACCTCCTAGATTGCTTGATTCTTTGATCAAAGTAGAGGCCCCCAACCAATCAATTTGTTTGGTATGTTGATGAAGTCTCCAAGGAAGATTGAAGAGAGAGAGAGAGAGAGAAGCTCCAATCTCTTTAATTTGTAGAGAGTTTTTAGAGAATAATAGAAAATAAGCTTATCTTAGAGTAACATCGGCATAGTTTAGTTCACATATGAGAATACAAAAGAATGAGGGCCACTAAATGAGTCCAACTGAGTTCTAAAATTTTCCAGCTTCAGTTTGACTGAATTTGGACAAGTTTTGGACCAGTTTGGCTCCCTTTTTTATTTGGTTTGATCTAGGAGAGAGGAGAGATAAAAATATCCTATTATTTTTGAGTTTAAAACTCATCCACACATGTGAAATAGGTGTCTCCTTGAAGGGCCCCCTTCTCCTTACCAATGTGTCAAAAATGAATGATTACTCCAAAATATCTCATTTTTTATTAATACTTCATAGTTTTTAACTAATAAATCTAGTATTTAGTCAACTCTTCATCTTGTGTGGGCATTTACTCATTTTTGGGTATTTTATTTTATTCTTTGGATTTATCTTATCCCAACACTTGGATTAATCTTATTGGTCCATAGGAACCTTAATCCAAAATTTTCAAAAAATCTTAACCCTTAGGATAAGGTCTTCTAAATCATTTTTAATTAATTCCAATTGCATCTAGGAAAATCTATTTTGATTTTTTGTTTCAGGGAAACATTTTTTTGATATCTGTAGAATTTATTTATCTAAAAATATCCCAATATTGATTTACCACTCTCTAGAAATTTTTATCTCACTAGGCCAAACAAGAAAAAATAATATTTTCTTGTATTCAGAAACATAGAATGATTACAAGGGATTGAAGTAAAGGCTTAATTGTTATTCAAGAGGAATCTTACAATTCTTCTTTTTCTTCACACAACAAAAGAGGTCTACAAAGAAGATAAAGTGACTAACAGACATAATAGAGTATATAAAAGCTATCCATACTGTGAACATGCTAAGAGGAGTAGGTAGATGTGGACTAGTCATTAGGAAGTGAATGGGGTCTTCTTGGGCCCTTTAATTTGCCCAAGCCTAATCAAGGTGATTAAGGAATAGCCAAATGGGGGGTAGCCATGTGGACTGAAATGTTGGGTTTGTAAGAGAGGTGTAAGAGTGGTCAAAGGGTGCACTTTTTCCCCCAAAAAGGGGGGGAGGCAATTTTACAATTTTTGGACCTCCATAACTTCTACATACAAGCTCCGATTTGAGCGGAGATTATAGATCCGTGATCTACGCATCAAGAGCTTTCCATAGATATGTTACATGATATGGTTTTGTCCGCTAGATTTTAAATTCCATTTTCTCCCCAAAATTCAAATTCGAATAAAGTAGCCGTTTTGAAGCTTCTAATTAGAAAATGTTTCTTCTTAAGAGAAAAGGTTTGACTCCTTAAACTGCCAAATAAAAGGGCCCAAGAAGCCTTCCATTGAGGTCCTAATGGAGTGTAGTCCAGCTGTCGAATCTCTGGCGAAGATATGTCGGTGCTAGCTACCAAACCCGCCAGTGATATAAATGTCGAACAGTCATGCAAGCGCCTCATGAGTGTGAGCTCATGTTGAGCTTAACATCTCAACACTTCGCTTCAAGCTCAATTCCAGCTCATGAACTCCAAGCATATCTCAAAATCTACGGAGCTTCTGAGCTCCCAAGGCCTTCGTGAAGATGTCAGCAACCTGATCTTGTGTGCTGACATAGGCCAAGTCGATTTCGCCTACCAAGACTCTCTCCCCCTGATGAAGTGGTAATGTACCTCAATGTGTTTCGTCCGTGCATGGAAATTTGGGTTCCTGGCTAGCTGTATACTGCTAAGATTATCGCAATATATGACAACCTTTCTCTCCACATGCAACCCCAAATCGCCAAGTAGCTTGCGTAACCAAGCTACCTCACATGCTGCCAACCACTACAGCTCCTCTTGACAAAGCAACTGTGGGCTACTTCTTGCTAATCCATGTCACAAGCAGCACTCCCCAATGAAAATATAAATCCACTGGTAGATCTGTTCTCTGAGATGCTACCTACCCAATCTGCATCTGTGTACCCATATAGCTCTAATGGTACACCTGCTGCATAAAACAATGCATAATCAACAGTGGCCCTCAAGTACCGAAGTGTACGTCACACACTATCAAGATGTGGTTTACGCAGAACCTGAATAAACTGGCTCTCTAAGCCAACAGTGTAGCTCAAATCTAGCCTGCTGGATCGTGACATAGATCAAACTCCCCACAATCTTCTTGTACATAGTGGGATCCTCCAACACATAACCTGCATCCGCACTAAGCGTAAATTACCATTTTGATTTAATGGCACTGAGATTGGCTTACAATCAGCCATCCCATACTTGGACAACATGTCCAATGCATACTATCCTTGTTGTGACAGCCAAATACCCTCAGGTGTGCGAATGACCTCAATTCCCAAAAAATAGCATAGATATCCCAAATCCTTTATCTCAAACTTCCTTTTTGAGAAGACTTTTCACATGCTCAATCTCTTCCAAGTTGTCACCCCCAATAATAAGGTCATCTACATATATGGTGATGATCACAATACCCTTATCACTCTTACGTACATACAAAGAGTGATCTACATCTGCCGCCATATGAAAACCAATAGTGACAAGATACATAGCAATCTTGTCATGCCATGCTCGTGAAGCTTGCTTCAATCCATACAAGGCCTTATGAAGCTTACATATATACTCTGGGTGACCTATATCCTCTAAACCTAGTGGGGTGGCTGATCCATATATACCTCTTCTTGCAAGTCACCATGCAAGAACACATTTTTTATATCCATCTGATATAAAAACCAGCCTTTAGTTGTAGCCACCACAATCATGACTCTCATAGTTGCCATGCTTGTGAAGCTTGCTTCAATCCATACAAGGCCTTATGAAGCTTACATATATACTCTGGGTGACCTGTATCCTCTAAACCTAGTGGGGCTGATCCATATACACCTCTTCTTGCAAGTCACCATCCAACCAGCCTTTAGCTGTAGCCACCACAATCACAACTCTCATAGTTGCCATCTTTGCAACAACTGGGAAAAATGTCTCTTCATAATCAATCCCATGTGTCTGTGCATATCCTTTGGCTACCAATCTAGCCTTGTACCTGCTTATGCTACCATCACTATTATGTTTCACCTTATACACCCACTTACAGCCAATAGCTTTCTTGCCTTCAGGTAATGGCACCAAATCCCAAGTCTCATTTCCATTCAATGCATCCATCTCCTCATCCATAGCTTTCTCCCAACACACATTTCCAATAGCCTCATCAAAACATGTGGGTTCTACAACCTGCACAACTTTTTGCATATACGCATAGTGATGTGCCACATGACCATCATAAGTCAACCTTTGCACGGGATTTTTGACTCTTCCAGATCTTCGTAACTTTGCATTCATGGCTTCCACCAGGTGTCCTCATTTGCTGGAATCCCAAGCTCCTCATCAAGGCTCATCTCTGAGAGCCACTAGAATCTCCATCAACAAGAGAATGCCCTGTAGAAATATCAGGCATACTAAGGGGCTCAACCACTTTCTCTTTGCCTTTATGTGATGTTCCAACTACATTTTTAGGACTGGTATTATGATGCAGCCTGCCACTCCATGGTCCATCAAAACAGAACCACTTTCTTTTAAACTAATCAAGAACTTTAATTAACCATTAATTCCTAATTAATTCACACAATTGAGCACATCATTGGATAGAGCAAGGAAAAACTAATCTTTGTGCATCAACAATTGTGTAAATTAATATAAATTAGAGGATTAATTAGATTCTTAATTATAGTCTCCTCCTTAAGGCAAAATTAAGCAGAGAGTCAAATTTCTCCAATTGATTAAAAAATTAATGTGATTAGGTGTTTTGATGCATCTAGATGCTCTCAAAACACTCAAAAATTCTAATTTCTACTCATATGATCAATTTAGATCCCAATTAACATATTTTCTGAATTTTTAGCCTCTTAAACAAGATTAACCACCCTTAATGACAAAAACCAGTCCATTAAGAGAAATTAGTCAAATTCAAGGATTTTTTGATGGTTTTAAGAAATTTTTTGAAAGATTAAGCTACTCCTAATGCTTGCTAACACTCTAATCCAAACAATTTCAACAAAAAACACAATTAAACTAAAATTAATGATTTTAGTTCTATGTTTAAACTAAAAAGAGCTAACGTTCACTAAGAAATGCATTTTATTGCATTGTTTGATGCAATAAGCCTAATACTAACTATGTGCAGTAAGCCCTAAGCACATGAAAACCACCAAAACAACAACAAAAACAACAATTTAATCTAAAATTAAACAAAAAGCATTCTTTTCAAAAACAAAAAAGAGAGCTATTCTACACCAAATCTCACACAAATCACCATCAAATCCACATCTTTTTCATGGGAAACCATTAATCAAGATAATGGGCAATAGGTTATACGTGGATTAGAGACAAAACAATGGAAAAAGCCAAGGGATGGCTCCCCGGCAACGGCACCAAAAATGTTATGGCTCACCCTAACCCTCCTTGAAACACATCCAAAAAGAGATTACCTGGTGAACCGCAACTGTCGTGAGGATCTTTCCAATAGCCGAGCTCGTAACCCTTGAGGTTTCCAAGCTCTCCAACGCCTTGAGAAGCAATTCCACCACGTCTTCCACACGAGCGTTGTCACACTGCCGCGTTGCACTACGGGTCCTTGTCCCTCCTCTCACCTCACTTCACTCACACACACTCACTAGCATGCATTAGGATCCCCCATTCCCAAAGCTTGTACTTTCCAAATATTTAGACATCCTGGAGTCCACCAGACCTCTTTCATACTGGAAAATGTCCAAGCTAGTGACATCTATATACAAAGGACTGGGGGCTAAATCGTGAATAAGGAGAGGTGGAAGCTGTTTTTGGGATGCGGCACAGGCTAAAACTCCTTCTCTCTCACTCATGCACACAAAGGGGCCGGCAGCTACTATGCATTTCTTGTATGTTGATTGCCTACAAGCTGGTCTTACAGCTAGCCTAACACCAACCAGTTCTTCTCTCTCCTTTTCCTTGTTTTGGGAGCTCGTCGCCTACAGGTTGGCCATGTGTACGACTATCTATTTGTGTTAGTCGCCCTCTAGATGGTTGGTCAATAATGCATTTTCCCTCTTATTAGCCGATATCAGCGTGAGAATCTCTCTCCCTATTGGGCGACATCATGATGTTTTCGTCTCTCTTGTGGTTGTGTACAAGGAAGGTAGAACAACTGCATGTGCTCTCTTGCAGTTTGCTCTTCAAGTGGGTGGTTGCTACTGCATAGAACTCGTCTTCTGTCGATCACCTACATGGTTTATTTATGGACTGATTTGGGATAATTTTTGGACAACCTTTGGTGTTGTTTGAATTTTGGCTTTTTGACAGAGATTTGGGGCTATGGACTATTCTTGAGACAATTTTGGGACTGTTTTGTGGGAATGATTTGTCTTGATTCTGTGAAGAGAACTCTGTGAAAGTCTCGTGTATGCTTTGTGGAAAATCTGGTGATGTATGCACCCATACCTTGGTTTATTGTAAAATCTTCTATCTAAATAAAGAAGTTCCTACGGGGGCTGGCCATTCCGGCTCAGTGTGGTGTTTTTGTATTGTTTATGGTTTTTTCGTTGTATTTTCAAGCTCTATATGGTATATTTGAAGTGTTGGTCTATGGTTTCGGGTTCCCCTACTTGTGACACTGGTATATCAAAGCAAAGGCTTTCTCAAAAGCAAGAGGCTTCCTTCCAACACTGAGAAAAAGAAAAGATCAGAAGTGGGGACTACAGTGACCAACAGTTTTGCTATTGAGCTTGTGAAAGCAGTCATGAGCATGATCAGTAGACATCGTGGACTAAGGATTTATGGATTCACAGAATTTATCCTTGGAGTATGGAGTTATTTTTATGTGCCTGTGTTCAGCACTCCTTCCATATGGATTATTGTGGGTTCTATAATCAAAGCTTGTAGACAAGCAATATGGAGCTATATCTCAAGATACCTTATGTGTATGCTAAGGAGATATTTCTTTTGGCTTCATGACAAACCTGGCAAGAAAAGCTAAGTATACTTTTGACTTTTACCAAGTTGATGCTTTTTGCCAATATTTGGAATTTTGTACATGTTGAAGTCCCTTGCTGATGCAAGTGGAGAATGTTGAAGTCCTTGGCAAGAAAAGCTAAGTATACTTTTGACTTTTACCAAGTTGATGCTTTTTGTCAATATTTGGAATTTTGTACATGTTGAAGTCCCTTTGCTGATGCAAGTGGAGAATGTTTCTCATGTCTATCTTGAGATGTGTTTCAAGAAAGCTATTTTTCTAAAAGGTGTTTTTCCTTGGAAACCATTCTAATTCTAGAAAAGTCTTATCTAGGGTTTTGATGAATAGTTTATGGTTTTGGTCTTGTGTACTGGAGGCTTCTGGCAGTATGGGATGCTAGAATTATTGCCTACACAAGGATCTCACATGGGAAATATTCTGGTGGTATGGGACGCTAGAATATGTCACATATGCAGTTACAAATTATTTATCAGTAACATGGACTAGCTAATTCTAGACTATGAGTATACTATGGTTGCAGTTTACTATCGACGGCGGCTAAAATGCCTGTAAAACTATCTATCGCAGACCTGTGTATGGAGAACTAGGATCTCTATGCCTGTGATTTATTGTTATCTTATGTTATACTGCACTCATGGAAGAGTTGGTGACTTTGTCCAATGAGAGGAGTTGGTGACTCCACTTAGTGAGAGGAGTTGGTGGCTCTGATCTCTCACTATCTGAACTCATGGGATCATGGAAGAGTTGGTGACTCTGTCCAGTGAGTATTTCATGAACTCATGGAAGGGTTCGCAACCCTAGTGAGTAATTTCGGGTTGGTGACCCTTGGAACTCATGCAAGAGTTGGTGACTCTAGTGAGTTTATATCTAGACTCATGGAAGGGTTGGTGACCCTTGTGAGTGAAGTCTCGTGGAAGGGGAAACCCTGGCGAGCATGTATGGTTTCATGGAAGGGTCGTTACCCTAGTGAACCATATGGCTTGGGCATGCATATGGATCATGGGGGTGGTGTCCTTATGCAATCCAATGGCATGGCAAGAGGTTTTGTGGCTATGTATGATGCTTCTTTATTTTTGTAGGTAGTTAAAGCTACTTACGGATTTGTGGATATTTGGGACACAATTGGCTCTTAAGCCTGTGTCTAGTTATTATCTGGCTTATGGATTTATGCATATTTGGCTATTGTGCCTGTGTCTAGTTAATATCAAAGGTGTTGACTCGATATATGGAATTATGCATATTTGGGACACAGTTGGATCTTGTGTATGTGTCCAGTTAATATCGAAACTGTTGACTCGGGATATGGATAAAGATGATTCTTTCTTGATACAGTTGGCTCTTATGTCCGTATCTCACTTCCGATTGTGAATCTGGATTTGTGGCTTTAATGCCAGAATTATGTAATACTACTGATTGACAGTGGATCTACTATACTTGAAGGATATTTCACAGTAGCGGGCATTTTCCACAGAAGATAGCTAAAGCATCTACCGACAAAGTTTGGCCTGAAAGATGGCCACACAGCAAAAGCAACATGGGATTTTATTCATCAAAATGACTTATAATGTTTATAAGTTGGTGTGTTCACATATCATTAAAGACGAGCTGGACATATTATTATTTAGGGTATGTATATGTGGACAGAAGTAGGCGCCTATGATTGAGGGGGAAGTTTGGCATGCAAAGCTTGAGCAGGAAGTTAAGAGATGCTAAAAGTGACTTCCACATCCATATATAGATGGTCGATTTGCTTTTTGGAGACTAGAGCCATATTTTTAGCTGCTCGACTCCATCTAAAGAGGGCGGGGGACTGAATCTGAATAAGGAGAGGTAGAAGCTGTTTTTGGGATGCGGCATAGGCCGACTCCAGCTGAAACTCCTTCTCTCTCATTTATGTGCACAAAGGAACCGGCAGCTGCTGTGCAGTTCTCGTCTGCTGGCCGCCTCCAAGCTGGTCTTACAGCTGGTCGAACAACTACTAGTTCTTCTCTCTCCTTTTCCTTGTTTTGGGAGCTCATCGCCTATAGGTTGGCCATGTGTACGACTATCGATTTGTGTTAAGTCGCCCTCTAGCTGGCTGTTCAGCAGTGCATTTTTCCTCTTATTGGCCAATATCAACGTGAGAAGCTCTCTCTATTGACCAACAACATGTTGTTTTCTTCTCTCATGTGGTTGTGTACAAGGAAGACAAAACAACTGCGTGTGCTGTCTTGTGCGGGTTTCTCTTCAGGGTGGTTGCAACTGCATAGAACTTGTCTTCTATAGATCACCTACAGTGCTGATTTATGGAGTTATTGGGACAGTTTCTGGATAGCCATTGGTGTTGTTTGAATTTTAGCTAATTTATGGACTGTTCTTGAGACAATTTTTGAACAATTTTGGGATTATTTTGCGAGACTCATTTGTCTTGGTTCTGAGAAAATAACTCTATGAAAGTCACGTGTATGCTTTGTGGAAAATCTAGTGTTTTATGCACCCACACCTTGGCTTATTGTAAAGGATTCTATCTGAATAAAGAAGTTCCTACGAGGGCCGGCCATTCCAACACAATACGGTGTTTTTATATTGTTTATGGTTTTTTCGCTGTATTTTCAAGCACTGTATGGTATATTTGAATTGTTGGTTGCTTGTGAGAGCACCCACATGGGAAGTTGCATTTACAGCTCTAAGGCAAAACCCAACGACACGTGCTTTGACAAGGCTAAGGTAAGCTCTTGACTTGAACATACAATTCTACCCTTCGCATTTCCACACTCGCCGACTACGGTCAACCTCATAAAACTACCAAGCTTTGCAAACAAAATGTAAGTGTGCCACTTCTGACACAATCACATTTTGCATTGGCCAAGTTTATTAACAAGATTTGGCCTTGCTGACTTGGCCCATAGAAAGGGATGTAGCGCGACCCAACCCTGCCCCTAAAAACACGTACTAATCGGGCCATTTGGCATTTTCACATTCTTGGTCCGCGCGACCACTATCGATTAGTTTACTTTCGTATATTCTATAGTAGTTCAGAAATTTTCATTTTTGAATAGTGAACAGCAAAAGATGAGTTTACACAATCAACATTCATGCCTCTTACAACTCTTATGTATTTGTCAACACAACGACCCTTGGCTGAGAGTCTCCATTTATTTTTGCTGCAATGTGATTTTTAAAGTGTAAGATACATCTGCTTGTGCGTCTACAGAAGAAAATTAAAAAGTGCTAGACTACAACTGATTATTAACATTCATATGATGGAGACAGTGAAATAATTTCTAGTTATACATAACTTCAAAATTCTTTACCCACAATCAACTGCTGCGCATCGCTCATAGTTCTACTTGGCAAGACCAAAAATGATGCCACTTGCCATCTCATTCATGAAGAAAATTTATAACTCCAAATATGGGGTTAAAAATCCACACGTGCTTTTGCCAGGATGCTCCATAGGCCTGAGTGAGAGCAACCAATGCAGCACTAATTGGAAAAACTCGGCTCACAGAAGCAAATTATATGAGACAGACACACACACACACACAGACGATTGTGTGTTGACTATTCTAGAAATCACTTATATGCTGCCTTCTGTAAAGTTGCTCTCTGGAGATACGAGTATGAATAGAAAAGTTGAAATTATTTATTAGCAAGAGCTTGCAGATGGTGATTGTCGAGAAAACAGTGAGCAGAACTTTAATTATGATGATGATTAAGTGAAGTGACAAGAGTGCTTTCCTATTACCATAATACAAACTGACCCCGATTAAAGTGTACTTGAACCAAAGGAAAGCAGCACTTTCCAGCAAAAGTCAGCAGGCCATCCACCTATGTGGATTGCTTAAGCCATGGCATATTTCTGGGTCCAGCTTCTTGCAGTGGCCTCATACTTGCCTCTGTCAGTCTTGTACATATGGGCTATTTCAGGAACAAGTGGATCATCGGGGTTCGGATCAGTAAGCAGAGAGCAAATGGAGAGAAGAACCTGTAGAAATACAATACCAGACAAATCAGATGCACCTCCAAACAGAATTGATCAATAACGAGACTTCAATTTGAGGTAATACAGCACATCACCTTGAAGAACAATCACATGCATGCCCGTTGGTAAAAGCAAACTGCTGACTTTAAGTAGATATGAAGTGGGTAAGATTCTACCTTTGAGATGGTCAAAGCAGGACTCCATTGCTCTTTCAAAATGTCCAAGCAGATGCTTCCATTGCTGTTTATGTTTGGATGGAAAACCTTGGTACGAAATGCCACCTGCCAATACACGAGTCCTACTGGCATTAAAACCTGTTATGCCCACTAATGACTTTAACGTGTGCTCGCTATATTACTGAGACTAGTCACTAGGTTAACCAAAAGACAGCCCTAATAAATAATTAAGGGCAGCTTTTAGTAAAAATCAAACGAGGACCCTATACTGTAAATATGGTATTTGAGGTTCATTCATGATATTGAGGATAGTGAATCATTCAGAGCTTCCTACTTGGTCATGCCCTTTAGCAAGGTCTCCCTAACCACACCTTGGACTGGATGGGACCAACATGATATGGGACTACCATGTCATCACTGCCACATCATCAATGCCACGTGGTAGTGCCACATGTCCTCTGTGCCATCTGACTGGTTGCTATCTTATGTCCGGCTGTGCCCTGCATACTCGCAGGTGTGTCACAAACACTCCTGCTGCGTAGTGTTCTTGAATACCCTGCACTTAGATTAGCAAAAGCACACTTTGAAGGTCTCTAGTGTCCACGCAACCATAGGGCCTCTCTGGGACCACTCCTTGCTAGGGTTGTGCACCAATTCACGAAGAGCAGAGCTAAGTATCTGGCAGTCAAGTACAAGTGGCGGATAGCAGTATTACTGGCTGACTAGGAGCATTGGTGCATATATATACATGGGTAGCCAAATCGTCATATTCATCTCCTTTCCTCAGTGTTGTACTTCACAGAGCGTTTCTTTGTAGGCGAAGTGCTAGCCGGGAGTGAACTACTCACAAGGCTAATATTTGACGTCTTTATTCTCAGCCACATCTTGTACTCGAATTTCAGTTGTATTACTTCTTGTACATAATACAAAGCAGTAGTTTAGGTGTCATGTGCATGAAAATGCCATGGACATTCTCAGAGCTAATCCAGAAGGGGCAGCCAAGAAAAAGACCATTAAAGCTAGGATTTGGAGCACAAGGAAGTACAAGAGGCATATAAATAGCAAGTTTGCTCATTGTTCTATTCATTCATTCCTTTATGGGATGGGTCCTTAGGGTCCTTAGAGTAGGACTAGATTTTGGTGTTTATCACCTTTTGTATGAGGCAGCCTAGGGCTGTAGAAAAGTACCTTTTTGTACTGTATGAAATATACTGACTTTCCAGCCATATCTCTCTCTCTACTCTTCCTTCTGTCTGCGTTTTTGCATCAGCATGTTTCCAGTGGTGTTTAGGGCTGAAAGAAGACCCCCCGAGCTTCCGCGTGTTACATTGGTATCAGAGCATCAGGCTCAGTAAAGCTAAACACTGATTCAATCCCATATGATGGTGTACAAGTCCAAGGTACAGGAAAGTACACGGATACAAAGCCCAAGGCAAGGAACACAGAATCGGGAAGAGCTCCGAGAAGGATTGTGACCTAAAAGGTGTGTTCACATGGTCCGGCCATAAAGTGTGCCAGGTGGACCAAATCACTTATAAACCATTATAAGTGAAACTAAGCTAAAACTGGGGGAAAAAACCTCCACTAACTGAAGTAAAAAGTGCCCCAGTAACCTACTGATGATCACTAGCACTCCTCTGGGTGCATACACAGCATAAAACCCAACAAACCCCTCTGGAGTGATATGTGATCACTGTACATCATCCACCAAAAGGAAACAAATTCAAAGCAGTGCGGAATGCTTCGAATTTCGGACGTGGTAATGCCTTGGTGAAGATGTCTGCCACATTCTGATCTGTAGGGCAGTAAATCAGAATGATATCACCTACTTGGAGTCTCTCCCGAGCAAAGTGATAGTGAATCTCAATGTGTTTCGTGCGAGCATGAAACACAGGATTCCTGGCCACGGCAATGGCACTCTGACTATCAGTATAGATAGGTGTAGGCTCCTCCACTAAAATATCCATATCAGTCATGAGACGACGCAGCCAGACACACTCAACGGTAGTAGTGTAGGCTGCTCTGTACTCTGCCTCACAAGACGAAGTGGCCACTGTGGTCTGTTTCTTGCTTAGCCAAGAAATACATGAAGAGCTAAGAAAGAAACAATTTCCACTAGTGGAATGTCTGGTATCAAAATCACCAGCCCAATCTGAATCGCTGTAAGCATATAACTGCATGTCACCCCCCTCAGGATAAAGCAATCCAAGAGACAAGGTACCCTGCAAATACCGAAATACACGCTTCACAGCTTGCCAATGTGACAATCGCGGGCTGTGCATGAATCTGCTCAACTGAGATACGGCATACTGAATATCTGGCTGTGTAGTACACATAAGGCACCCAACAGCCTGAGCATATATAGTGGCATCAAATAAAATACTGTCATCCTGTAGTGACAGTTTCATCCCAGGCTCCATAGGAGTGCTCATAGGCTTGCAATCCTGAAATTTAAACTTCTCCAGAAGTTTAGCAACATACCGAGATTGCAACAACCCAATGCCTCTATTATCCTGCACAAACTGTATGCCCAAATAGTAGTGTACGAGCCCCAAATCAGACATGTCAAATGTCTGTTGCAGTATCTCTTTAAAAGCTGCAATTTTGTCATCATTTGATCCCATGAGCAAAAGATCATCTACATAAAGACTGATGACCAGCAGATCTTTCTCTTCTTTCTTTACATACAAAGTGGCTTCTGATGGACTGTTCACAAAACCTTGAGTGAGCAGGAACCAAGCTCGTGGAGCTTGTTTCAAACCATACAAGGCCTTTTTCAGCCTGCATACTTTCCCTTCATGACCATGTTCTGCAAAACCTATGGGCTGTTGTACATAAACTTCCTCCTCGAGGTCCCCATGTAGGAAAGCAAACTTGATGTCCAACTGATGAACAACCCAACCACGATGTGCAGCCAATGCAATGACACTCCTAAGTGTCGACATACGGGATGTAGGAGCAAATGTCTCCTCATAATCAATGCCCTTCTTCTGTGCATAGCCCTTTGCAACTAGACGGGCTTTGTACCTGTCAATGGATCCATCTGCATGTCTTTTCAACTTAAAGACCCACTTAGTACCAATGGCTTTCTTGCCTTTGGGCAGATCAACCAAATCCCATGTTTGATTCCTTTTAATAGAATCAAGTTCATCCTGCATGGCTTTGTTCCAATGCACATTGTCTAGTGCATCCACAAATGAATCAGGCTCATCATCATCCTGTAAACTGGCTGCCATAACCATATTTAAATCCATGATGTGTGCATGCTCATTGGTCCGTGTCTCCCTACGAGTACGACCAGCAAGAGGAGTCTCTAGATGGCTGTCCTGTAATGTCCTCAAATACCATCTAGGTATATGTCTAACCTGTGGAGCCTGTTGCCCCATATTTGGCTCAACTTCTGGCTCAATCTCCTGCTGAATTTCTGCACCACCTTCATGATTGGCTGGCTGTCCTGCACCCTCATGGGTTGGATCACCAACTGTGGAATGAAACTCCATAGGTAGTAGACCTTCAAACACATCATTTTCAGCCTGATTTGCATCATAACCAGCCATGGATATTTCTGATTTTTCATCAAAAATCACATCCCGACTAGTAAATATCTTCTTGGACAGTGGGTCATATAACCGATAGCCCTTGCTCTCACGGCTATACCCAACAAAAATACATTTTGTGGCTTTATCATCCAACTTCCTCCTCAACTCTTTGGGTATGTGTGCATATGCAAGACACCCAAAAGTACGAAAATGTGATACCGAAGGCTTGCGGCCATGCCAAGCCTCAAAAGGAGTAATGGAAATCAATGCCTTTGTGGGACATCGATTCAAAATATGACAAGCACTTCCACCCATGAATCTCTATTCTTCTTCTCCCATTGGCAAAGTGCCCTTAAGTAAAGGAAAAGAAAAATCAGCATGTACATGATAATATACAAGGCCATATCAAGGCTGAAACTGGCCTCATCCAATGCCCATCAAGTGTCTGCAATGAGCAAACCGCTCCGGAGGCAAACTCTTTGTCAACAGATCAGCCGGGTTGTCATCCGTATGAATCTTTACACGCTGAATTTGCTTGTTCTCTATCACCTCTCTGATGAAGTGATACTTCACATCCACATGCTTCGTCTTTGCATGAAAGACAAGGTTCTTTGCCAACTGGATGGCACTCTGACTGTCACAATGCAACAATGGAATATCCCCTGTATAGCCCAAATCAACCACTAACCGAGATAGCCATAATGCCTCCTTGCAAGCCTCTGTGGCTGCAATATACTCGGCCTCTGTAGTAGATAAGGCAGTGCACTTCTGCATCCTGGATATCCATGACACAGCACCTCCTGTGAATGTAAACACATAACCGGTAGTAGACTTCCGGTTATCTGGATGACCGGCATAATCCGAATCCGTGTAACCATGCACTAATGCATCCTGTTTGCCAAAGCAAATGCACATATCCTGTGTGCCCTTCAGGTATCTCATGACACCTTTCACTGCTTCCCAATGCTTCTTGCCAAGTTGGCCATGTATCTAGAAACCACTCCCACTGCAAATGCAATGTCTGGCCTAGTAGCAACCATGGCATACATGAGACTGCCACAAGCTGAAGCATACGGAATCTTGGCCATATCAGCCCTGCCACTATTTGACTGTGGGCTGTCCATAGCACTGAGTTTCACATATGGAGGCAAAGGAGTACTAGTCTTCTTCCCCCCATCCATATTGAACCTCTGCAAAACTTTGCCAATGTATTCCTTCTGAGACAAATACAACACATGCTGATTTCTGTCCCGAAGTATCCGCATACCCAAGATGTGATTTGCATCACCCAAATCCTTCATATCAAAGGTTTGATGCAGCCTCTGCTTCAAGGTATCCATCTCCTTACGAGATTTCCCGGCAATCAACATATCATCAACATACAAGATGAGGATCAATAGACTGCCATCCAAAGCTTTCTTGGTGTATAAGCAGTGGTCTATGTCACTTCTCCTGAATTTCTGGGATTTCATGAATGTATCAAATTTATGATACCATTCTCTTGGTGCCTGTTTAAGCCCATAAAGACTCTTTTTCAGTTTGCATACAAGCTTCTCCTTTCCACTTACTGCATAACCCTCTGGCTGCTGCATATATATCTCCTCATGGAGATCACCGTGAAGAAAAGCAGTCTTCACATCCATCTAAATCAAGTCCAGATCATCATGTGCAACCAAAGCTAACACAGCTCTAAGTGTGGTCATTTTGACCACTGGAGAGAAGATCTCATCAAAGTCCACACCATATTCCTGCTTGAAGCCCTTAGCCACTAACCTGGCTTTGTATCTTGGCTTTGCATCTGGTGCAACTTTGAGCCTGTAAACCCACTTGCATGGCAAAACCTTCTTGCCTCCAGGCAAATGCACCAACTTCCATGTTCCATTTTTGTGCAGAGAATCCATCTCTGACTTCATGGCACGCTCCCAAAGAGCTTTGTCTGCCCTCTGTAAAGCCTCCTTGTAACATGAGGGCTCCCCACAGTCAGTGAGCATCAAGTAGTCAACCCCTGGAACAAACCTGTCAGGGGCTCTGGAGGGTCTAGTGGACCTCCGTACCCAATGACCATCATTTGCAGGTTGCTGTCCAGCCTGCATATCACCCATTGGTGGCTCCTGTTCCATGCCATAAGGCTGAAAAATCATGCCCGGTATCTCCTCTAACTGTGGTATATCCATAGGGATATCTTCTGCCATCTCTGGCTGTCCATTTGGACCATTTTCAGCACCATTTAAGGGCTGGTTTTCCTGCTGTAATGGCTGATTTATAGCCCTTTGTTGTTGTCCATGATGTCCATCATCATCAAAGATGACTCTGCCAGGCTCCTGTTGCCTTGCAGGCTCCTTATACATGCATGTTTCATCAAAAATGACATCATTGCTGCGTATAATCTTTCTATTCACGGGATCCCAAAGTCTATACCCCATTTCACCTCTGTCACCATATCCTAGGAATATGCATTTGTGAGACTTAGGATCAAGTTTGGTGCGCATTTCCCTACGTATGTGCACGTACGCAACGCAACCAAACACTCTCAAGTGCTTGTATGACGGAGGCTTCCCTGTCCATACTTCCTCTGGCACTTTCCCACCAAGCCTCGTGTTAGGTGACCTGTTTATAAGGTGAACGGCTGTCATAACAGCTTCAGCCCAAAAACCATGAGGTAACGCAGCATGTGACAACATAGAACGGACCTTCTCCTGAATGGTCCTGTTCATCCTCTCTGCTGTCCCGTTTTGTGGAGGATCATAAGGAGTAGAGAGCTCCCTCTTGATGCCTTTAGCATCACAAAAGTCCTGAAACTGTTTGGACATATACTCTCCACCATTGTCGGAACGCAAAGCCTTCAGTGTTTTGCCAGTTTGATTCTCAACATGAGCAACAAACTTCTGAAACACTGAGAATGTATCACTCTTCAAACGAAGAGGATAGACCCACACCTTGCGTGTGGCATCATCAATAAAAGACACAAAGTATTTTGCCCCTCCCAAAGAAAGCTGAGGCATCTCACATACATCTGTATGCACAAGCTCTAACTAAGCATCTTTCTATCCAAGAGCTTTCTTGTGGAGGCACTGTAGTTGCCTACCATATATACAATGCTCACAAAACTGAAAACTTGAAAACTTTAGAGAAGGCAAGTAACCCAAACGAGACAATTGCTCCATTCCTTTGACACTCATATGTGTCCCAACCGGCTATGCCACATAGAGATTTCCGGCAGCTCGGTTGCATTTACATTAGCATGGTGACAAACACCTGCATGCATGAAATAAAGAGTGTCCACCTTAGAGCCTCTGGCAACAACCAGTGAGCCCTTACAAATCTTCCACTTTCCACGACCAAATGTGGTAACATAATCAGCATCATCAAGCTGTCCCGTAGAAAGCAGATTCTTCTTGATCTCAGGCACATGCCTGACATCATGGAGCATAAGCTGTGAGCCATCTGAAAACACAAGCCTCACATCACCTCTGCCAAGAATTTTGCATGCATGGTTATCACCCAAATAAACTACTCCTTCATTGCCAGCAGTATACCTGACAAACAAGTCTCTGCAACCTGTGACATGAAAGGAGGCACCTGAATCAATGATCCATGAGTGCATACCATGACCACCTGTAAGAAGTGAATGGGCATCAAGTGAAGACGTAAATAGGACCTCATCCTCACTGCCACCTGCATGTGACACATTGATTTCTTCAATCTTGACTCCACTTTTGCCCTTTGGCTTTACATCTTTGGCTTCATCTTTCTCTTTGTCTTTGCCTTTTCCCTTTTCCTTTTGATCATTTTTCCATTTGTAGCATTGCTTTTTGATGTGTCCCTTCTTGCCACAATAATGGCATTCCAAATCCTTTTTGGAGCGAGACTTGCTCCTTCCCCGTTCTTGGCTTTTTCCCCTTTGTTGGGATCTCCCACGTGCATTCATTGCATTGGACTTTCCAACAGAGTTGTTTTTCTTGTTCATCTCTTCTTGAAGAAGAGCACCCTCAACATCTGCATATGACAGCATAGCATGCGAATTGCTAGTGGCTGTCCTGAATGTGTCCCAACTCTCTCGCAAAGTGCATAACAGAAAAGTGGCTTTGAACTCATCGTCCATTGCCAACTTTTAATTAATGACCTGGCTGACAATACCATTAACTCATTTAGATGGGCTGTCATAGACGCCCCTTCCTTCATCTGAAGACCTATGAGTTTCTTCAACCAATACACTTTGCTTGAGGCACTTTGTTGGGCATACAAGTCCTGCAATCTCTGCCACATTCCCCAAGCTGTCTTCTCTTCACGAATGCTGAAAAGTAATGAGTCTGACACAGACAACATGATAGTAGATCTTGCCAGCTCATCCATATCTTCCCACTCTTCAGCAGTAAGAGAAGCGGGCATTACACCCTTCTTTGATAGGCTTGTGCTGCTTTTTCTGGAGCAACACATTGTAGCACTGGGTTTGCCAAATATCATAATTATGCGAGCCTTCAAGCTTCTTGATATGAAGCAATGAAGAGCTCTCACCTGTGGTTGCCATAGCAATATGCAACCTGTCAATGCCTGACTCCCTACAAAATGTGCAAACACTGCACCAAAAGCACACAAAGTGCTCACAGTTGTTCTCCCAAGCTTTATCTCCCACTGCGGAAGCAAGAATGCAACTTTTCTCCCACTGTTTGTGATGAAATCACCAAAATCTGGTTGCTGCAGATTTTGGACAGCACCTTAAATGTTCTCTGTTGCCCTTCCAAAGTACTGTACAGCAGTACCAAGTGCTCACCAATGATGTAGCAAACCTGTACCGGCAAGTACAGCAGCTAAAATTGAACCTTTTTCTCACTCAAATCAGTGTACAGCCATGCCAAAACTTGCACAAAGCTGTGCCAAATCTGTACCAGCAGGTACAGTAGCAATAAATGCTCTCCTGGCTGTCCAAATGAGTGAAAATCAGACTTTTACAGTCCCGAACACTGCATACAACAGTCCCGAACAGAAATTGGGCAAAAGCCCCTTGACTGCAAGCTGATTTCTGAGGATTCAAGGCATAAAAGTCTTGCCTGCTGCTTTGCCAAGCTTAACAAGCATAAAATCTTGAAAAGCCCCTTGATTTAAGATCAATTGCTGATCATACATGGTACATTGACGCACATGAAGGCATCCAGAGTCTTCGCGATGCTTCCCCCTGGCCACATATACATCCAATACATGAAAGCCCCTTGATTTACAGGCACATTGAGTGCTTGTAAGGCATCAACACATTATCCACAGCATCAAATGCAATTGCCTGCATGCAAATCAACCAAATCGGCACAAAAGCCCCTTGATTTGCACTGCAATTTGCTGCAATTTTGCCCAAATGTGCGATTTCTCACATTATACAGCATGTATGACTGCTTAATTGCACAATTACATCAAAAGCCCCAAATTTTGACATCCAATTTCCTGCAAATTGATCCTGATTGTGACCAATGTCACCCAATTTTGCCAATTTTGCTCAGAAATTGAGCAATTCGGCACCTGTACCTGCTCAATTGATTGAATTTATAAGAAATTCCCAAAATTGAAGGCAAATACCTCTTAATTTTTTTGAATTTCTCTGATCTGCAGGCTGAATTTCAGTTGTTGCAGGAGAAAGGGGGGGCACGTCTGATGCTGCTTGTGTTGATGGAGATGCGCCTGCTGTGCTGCACACCCACGCTGCTGGCTGCCTACGCTTAGCTTCTGGGCTGCATCCAGTATTGGAGGGCAGCGTGTAGGCGGCCTCTCTCACTCCACCAGGCAGCGGTGACGTGTAGGCTGCCTCAGCAGGCAGCGATGGCCGATACACAACGTGTTGGCTGAAGAAGCGAGCCAACCAGAGCCAACGTTACACGACTCCTCTACGCCCAGCAGCAATTGATGGTTGACGGCGATAACTTTGCGCTTGGCCTAGTATTCGATGGACGCCCCGTTGACTTATAGACGTATTCGCTCGCTGAGTATGGACGCCCAGCGTTTAACACGCCTGCAGTCGACGGCTCGGGTGGCGCACCAGGAAGGGGGCGAACCTTCAACAAAAGCCCCTTGACGCACTCTTCACAGCCACGCGTCAGTGCTTGCAGCAAACGAGGCGTTGGTCCAAAATCTGTAGCGCTACTAGGTGTTTTCGCTCACGCCCAGTTGAATGTGCTGTTGACGGGCACCCGCCTGGGTATGCGCCTGAATGCCTGGGTATGCACCTGATTGGCTAGGCAAACCTCCCTCTAGCGCCACTGGACAGATGCTGGTCACCGTGCTTTCTTCAACGAGTTGAAGCTTCTGGATTGGCTGGAGACTCTGAAGACAACAAAGGACCAGGGACGAATCTGCTTGCACTGAATGGAGCTCTGATACCAGTTGAATGGGAGAAGAGATTAGGTTAGAGTATTCATGTGGGAGACATACACAGAGAGAAGCAGGGGAGAGAGAGAGAGAGAGTTGTGGGGATAAGTCAACTCACCAAGTGTGAGTGTGTGACTCCCCTATCACACATGTATATTGCACTAGTAGACATAGTGCACTTAGTACATTAAAAGTACTAAGTGTACTATGTACTATAACTTATGGGCTTGTACACACTATAAGGGTGGGCATTATGCCTTTACCCCAACAACCCAAAAGATATGTAGTAGCTTCTTTGCCTTTAACATACATCTGGCCATCTCCATGAGTGACCGATTCTTCCTTTCTGCAACCCCATTCTGCTGTGGAGTGTAAGGAGTAGTATACTGATGTTTGATACCTCTACTCTCAAGAAAGGAATTCAAGATGTGTGACATATATTCCCCCCCTCGGTCACAACAGAGAGTCTTAACCTTGCATCCTGACTCTGTTTCAGCAAGTGCTACAAAGGCCAAAAATGCATCATATACTTGTGATTTCTGTGTCAACGGATAGACCCAGCATATAGAGAGAAGTCATCAATAAATGTAGCAAAATAGAAGCAACCTCCTAATGACTTCGTCTGCATGGGACCACAAAGATCACTGAGTATAAGCTGCAACTTTGCAGATGCTCGTAGAGCCTGATCACGTGGAAAGGAAAACCGATGCATTTTTCCCAAAATACATCCTTCACATATGTGATCTGGAGGCTTCTCCATAAGAGGTAGGTCTGTCAACATGTTATGTCGCTGCATAAGCATAAGACTACCAAAATTTACATGCCCCATGCGAGCATGCCATAACTCCGCATCAACCATAGCTGGAGTAAGAGTGAATGCATTATAAGCAGACTGATCCACTCGCTGAAATGCATCCAACTGATAGAGTCCATGACATAATGTACCAGTAAGCATCAAGGTCAAGGCATTAGCTTTGTCTCTGACCATGCATTTGTCATCATCAAAGTTGACTTGCATACCACACTGTGCTAAAGAAAAAATGGACAACAGATTCTTCTTTATCCCTGGTGAGGCACTATTTATCAGTGAAGGAAATCATAAATGAGTACATGGATATGAATACTGCTAGTCTACCATAGTCAGGCATTGACATGGGTAGTTGGACTCTAGTAGGAACTGGTGTTAAAACCAAGAAATTGGTGTCAAAACCAAGGAATTGGTTGTGCATTCATTTGTTTATTTGATTTATGCTTGTGAGCATATTTGTGTATGTGTGCTAAGGCTTGGGACGCCATGTTAAACCCAAGGATGAGCATGTGTGCACATGTTTGTGTCTTCTGACATATAACGGGTGCTTGTTGATCTTGACAGGAAGAGAATCATGATGGGAAACTCCTGCCTGAGGGCGACTCCAGAGGTGCAAGGGATGGGAGTATCTACCAGAGAGGTCAAACCCAAGGTCACTTTATGGATCGACCCAAGGCTATTACGACCCCTAGTGTGGTGTCTTCTCTCTCTACTCTTTATTTTCAGATTTTCTCAAGGTTTTATGGATGAAATTGTTGTCTTCTTGAAGATAAGCTAAGTATCCATGCCACAGTCCTTATGAAGGCCGTTTCAGCTCGCCCATTATGTAGTCTACGAATGGCCTTGAGGACCATGCCCTTTGTAAAGGTGGAGGTGGTGGGACAGGGATCTCATGGTAGGGGTAGAGGTGGCTGATGGGGGATATAATAGAGGGAGCATGCATAGGAGTGCCATGTGTCTAGGCAGGTGATAGGTGTGGGGCGGGCGGGGCGGGACGGGGCGATATTCTCAGAGTTTCCTTCAGGCCTCTTTGCAATTTGGCCCTAAAAAAAATCGGTCTAAATCCCTCTTTCCAAGCATAGAACTCCAGTTTCTTGCGTTGGGTGAGAATTCTGTTGCGCTTGGCGCTTCGTGATTTGCCCAATCCGTATCTTATGCTTAAGACGGGAGCGTGTGGCTCAGCATTCGTCATCATTACCAACAATTCTAGGGCATGGAACTGCAATGTGGCTTGGCGGTAGACCGCCGCATGCAGATGAAAGAAGTGGTGGCAGATGTGCGGAGTAGTTGTGATGTGAGGGCGGGTCGGGGCACAGTAGGTTCCACATCCTAGAGTTGGCGGTAGATGTGGTTGGAGTAAACAAGGTCAAGCTCGTAATCAAAATGGACCTAGGTGTAATGTGAGATGGGGGGTGGTGGCGGAGGGACCGGTGCTAAGAGTGAAAGAGAGGTAGGCATGGTCAGCTTCAAAGGGGGGTGGCAGGATGGACAAGTCAGGGAGCAAGTGTGCCAAAGCCGAAGATCCCTTACAATAGCCATGGTGCTAGTACCTCCTAAGTGAGGGCAGGAGCTGAGGGCGTCCGAAGAGGGCCATGGAGACATCCCGTTACAGATAGCAAGACCATGTGCAGCTCCCAACTCTAAGAAATATCTCCCGTACACCGTGACCTCCTCACGGTCCTGTGATGATCTTTGCAGCCCCATGTCAGTGATGTCCAATCTGATAGGGTCGTCTAGCTCGAGTAGCGGGACATGTTGACTCCCCATCCTGGCGTTGAAGTCCCCGAGCGGGAGGACTTCCCCTAGTTATGAGAACTCCATAATCTCCCCATATAATGGTAAGTACGGTGATTGGGAATGTTGTGTGGCATAAGGGGAGTGGCGCGGTGCAAAATAACACACAACAATGCGGATGACTCTATCACTTCTAAGCTTTAGCAGCATCGAGAGGTACCGTGCATCCTCGTCCTTCCAGACAATGCTAAGAATCTATCGGAGATGGGATCTAAAAAGGACAGCTACCCCTCCTGAGCTACATACTCCTCGTGTGCGGGGGGGGTCTCACCTCGGAAAGCTGACTGACCTCATGTGTTTGGTCTCATAGGCCCTACGTCCCTATTTGGGATGGCGCTCAATGATAATGAACCTACCATCTCTATAGATAGCCCACTTGCCCGCTCTACGGGCCTCATAAACTGTCACCATCGCCTCACGCCGGTGTGCCACCTGTGCTGGGGTGAGATCATCCCCATGTACACCCGTGTCCTTGAGGGCAACCCGTCTGTCTAAGAAAGCCGGTCTGCTAGTGGCATCAGGGAATTTGATGATGAGGGGCCGCTCTCATGTCATATCCTTGCTTGCCTTCCATGTATCTGCAAAGGAGGGGAGGCAATCCCATCCACTCCTATCATCTAGCAAAACAACCCCCACACTCGCACATGGAGGGCCCTATCCTTCCTGCGTTTCTCCTCCTCGAGAGTCACATGGATGATGCTCCGTGGAGGTTTGTGCTTCTTTCTTCACCACCTCCACCCAATCTTTCTCGGTGGTCAACACTTCTTCCCACAATTTATCACTCGCAGCCTTCCAAGTCCATCCTTAGACCCTCCTGAATATCCAATTCCCCTTCCTCTGCTATATGGTCCTTGACCATAACCTTTAGGGCTTCCATTTCTACCCAAAATTCCCCTATCACTGGGGCAACCTCTGGCATTGCTTGTTTTTGCATCTAGTCTCCTCCTCTTGGTGGTTCACCTTTGTTGCCAATTATTCAATCTTGTTATTCGTGCCATGTATCTCCTTGTAGAGACCTTACCCTGTATCTCCTTGCAAAGGCCCTCCATTTGTTTTTCATGTTGGTTCAAGACCCTGTCCAGCACCTCCTTCTGCTCGCCCAACGCCTTCTTGGTGTTGTCCTCCACAGTCTCCATGCATACCTCCAACTCATGTAGGTTCATCCTAGCTATTTCCCCTAGTTGCTGCCTTGGGAGCCTAGGCAAGGGTGGGTGGGATAAGGGACCTGGAGGACACGCGGACAACAAGGAGGGCGAATGCAGCGCAATTGGGCAGGCGCAAATTGCAACGACCAACGCAGCTAGGCATGCGCAACAACACAGAGGGAGGCGGAGGGCACGCGCGCAGCGAGACAGCAAAGAGGGCGCACAACTCAGTATGCGGGTAGCGCAAACAGCAAAAGCCAACACAGCTAGGCACGTGCGACAACACTGAGGGCAATGCAATGGGCAGGCAACACCAGATGGGGTCCCAAATTACCCACTGAAGGGGCCCTCTTGCAAGCAGGAGTATTTGCTTTATTTCTTCTTCTGGAGAGCTGTATATAAGTTGAACTGTGTCCACAAGACTGAGCGGACAAACTAACTAATTGACTGCCAAACGCAAGGACAAAGCAACCAAACGCTGGGTAGAACTGTGCATAAGCTATAGGCAATTGTGAAGCTATCTTCGAGAGAATACACCGCCCCGAGACTGAGGGTTGGTGTGCTGAATACTCCTGAAGAGACCGAGTTTCTTTGCCTTGGGCTGAAAGCACAAGAGTGGCTTTAGGTATGCAAAGGTTGGAGCCTATGCGCACATGCTTGACTGACTTTGCTTGATAATCTCTGATTTTATCTACTGATTTTTGGGACTGAACAGGTCTTGCCTTTTCATATGGCTACAAGGTGCTGGTCGGCTGCCTTAGAATGCTGTCGGCCTGCAGAATAAGCCCACAACTTGCATTAAATAGCATTTAATGCTGGTCGGGCTGTTTTGGGCCGGTCGGGTTGCTGCAGAACCTAGCCGACCACAGTCTGGCCTGGCCGACTACTGCCCAAGCCCACAAGGGCTGCTGACAGGTCTTATATGGTGCTAGGGGTGTTGACTCTTGAGTGCCCCTTGCAAGGCTTGCCCATTTTTTGGGCTGGCCCCTTTCTACATGGAGTGCAACTGAATGCTTACAATGCATCCTACTACTATGGCTGACATCTACATGCACCTATATGGTGGACACTTGATGAATTCTCACACTGGGTTAAGAGGACTGACCTGACACTGACCTCTATGGCTGGGAGACTGACCTACGTAGCTTGTGCCTAACATGTCCCGGACTGGGGCTCACAAAAGGGTCACGGCATACGACAAAATATCCTAAAAAGGTACTACTTCTATACATGATTCTTGCATTGTTGATGAGCCAGTCACCGTGTACCACAATGCATAGGTGCACAAGACATTTCCTCCTGCTTAGCTTGGCGGCAAGTTCATAGCTTCGAGATAGTCCACCAATAACTGTGGATACATGAGGAAAAATTCTTCATCTAGCCAAAGCTTCATGGGTCTCTCGATCTTTGAACTTGGTATAAAAATGGTGAGGACGTCGTCCAACGATGTAGAAGGATTTGTTCGCGCTCTATCACCTCTGCTTCATCGACCGTTTCTAGCTGCTGCTCTTCTAGAACATTCTGCAATGAAGGTCCAATATAAGGCTTTAACCAAGAGACGTGGAAGACATTGCGCATTGTCCAACTATCTGGCAATCTGCGTTGCATGGCGACATCGCTTATGTTCTAGATGATGGGAAAAGGACCAAAACTTCTAAATGACAACTTTGGACAGTGCTTGCCGACTTGCTTGAGTCTTTGCTTCATGATCCTCAAATATACCCATTCACCTTCTTTGAAATTAACGTATCTCCGCGACTTGTTTGTTTGTCTGGTGTAAGTCTCCTAAGCTTTGGTAAGACGCTCTTTGACAGACTCAATGACGGCTGAAAAGGTTTCTATCATCTTGTTGGCTTCCAAAGAAGGAGAGATCATCCTCATGAGAAGGGATGAAAATCTTCGACCAAAGGCTGCCTCATACAGAGTTCTGCCAACACTGGATGAGTGTGTCATTGAGAATCCCCTGTACCAATGGGAGATGAAGCTCCCACTTCGACTGCTGATCATGGCAGTACGCTTTAAGAACATCGAAAGCAAACCGATTGTATATCTAGGTTTGGCCATCGGTCTAGGGATGGAATGCACTGGACAATTGCAATTTGGTACCAAAGTTGTCGAACAAAGCTCACCAAAAGTGAGACATAAACTTTGGATCCCGACCTGAAGTAATGGTCCGTGGCAAACCACAAACTGGATACCAATGTTGGAGAAAAAGGCGGGCTATGAAAAACCCGGGCTGTATCTTCTGTTGTGGCTATCTGCTTGCATGGTATAAGCATACAAAACTTACTAAATCTATCAACTATCGTCATACACTGAGTATTCCGAGATCCAATAGATGTGGGAAGTGGTCCAACAAAATCCATCGAAATGTCGTAAAACAGAACCTCAAGAATGGGCAATGACTGAAGCAACCCTGCCTATTTAGTATAAGGTACTTTCACTTTTTGACATATGGAACATGCGGAAACATAGTTGTACACATCCTTGCGTTTTTTCGGCCAATAAAACGATCTTTCTAACTTCTCCAAGGTATTCTTGATCCCCTGATGACCACCAACAAGTGAGTCATGGGCATCATGGAAGAGTGCTAGTCTTTTCTCCCTGAGAACACAGAGTCGACCCTTGTAAAAGAGCCAACCGTCCTGAATGGTATAATGACTCGATTCTCAATAAAGGGACATACTGTAAGGTGTTCCAAATTCTGGACAATCTATATACTGTGTCTTCATACTGTCTAAATCTTTTCCTTGTATCTCCAACACAGTGGACTCCTTTACTATCTGAATACTACCTTTGGGACTCAGAGCGGCTGCTACAAGGTTGTGCTTACTCCATACATACTCAATCATTCCGACAAACTGTTGGAACAACTAACTCCACCGATGCTGTCTATCGCTCCACTGGGCACTTGGCATAGTTTGCGACCACTTCAAGGCTTGGTGGTCTGTCTTCATAGTAAATTTCCTTCCATAAAGAAAAGGTTTCCACTGTTTCAAGGCTGTGATAACCCCGAGCAACTCTTTGTCATAGACAAAATAATTTTTTTCTGCATCATTTAACTTTCTACAGTGATACACCACTCGTCTGTCTTCTTGTTGCAAAACTGCTCCTATGACGAGATTACTGGCATCAATGGTGCTTTGGAAGCCGCCTTTTGCAGAGCAATGAATGCCTCTAAAGCCTTACCTGTGACTGAAACTTTCTGTCTTCTAGCCTTCATTCCCTTGAGCAAATCTGTCAATGGTGCTACAAGGTTAGAAAACCGATCCATATGTGAGCTATACACTTGGCACTCTCAAAATGCGCAGCGGAAATATAAGAGAACTGCTGTACAGAACAAAACGCAGACGAGAGAGGGAGAGAGAAGCTCTATAAACTCTGTTCTATACACAAGATCCAGTACTACGAGGTGGGGGACCATGGGTAGTATAATGTATTTATACCACCCACCTATGCTGGTCAGCCAGGCAAAAGACAGCCGACTGGCTGCTGGAGATTGTCCACAACTGCGAACAGGCAGTCGGCCAGTAAAAGCGCAGCCGGCCCATACCCCACCCCCAAGAGCTCGCCCCTCACAATCATCCCTTTTCAGTCTAAGCATGGGTGAGAGATGCCATCGACAGGTTGCAGAATGTACAGGATCATGATGGTCTGGTAGCTGAGCACTTTTACCAGGCCACGGACATTTTGGCACCCATACTAGTCCATGTGTTTAACAGATCATGATTGGTCACACACTCACCAAGCTTTATGGATCTATTTTGGAACATGAGCTGAGTAGATGGGGGGAGGCACAGCGACTTAGAGCACCAGGGCAGGCAGGATTCAGGAAAGGGTATTCCACATTAGATCATATTTTCACATTGAGGGCGATCATTAAGGATGGGAGAGCTCACAGGAAGAGGATCTATTGCTGCTTTGTAGATCCACAAGGCATTCGATACAGTCCCACAAGCCCAACTGATGAGGAGACTACAAGACTTGGGAGTCCCAGTGGAGATGTAATGGGCGATTCTCTCCCTACGTGAGCTGAGCACTCACAATTGAGAGATATGGACCCAAATCTCAAGGCTGATTCCTCTGCATTGAAAAGATTTCATACGATGACAATCAAGCACCTCACTTCAAAATCGTGGATGGTAATGGTTGTCATATAGTGGCTGCCTTGGAGGTGTATAGTAGAATCAGATAGAACAATGCTACAATGGGGTCAACAAACGAGGTAGATCTACATCTTAAATCACAAAGAAATAAATGATGTAAGACAATATGCAGATCAAAAAGCTGAAAACCTCCAATTTTAACAAAAAGATCACACTAGAGGAGGTTGTGGGCAATTTTAAAAAGTGTTAAGTAAAAAAAGACAATCTATTACTTTAACTTACTTTTGGGGGCTTAAAAGGGTAATCCGGAGGAAAGTGAATGTTGACCAAGAACACCCCTCCTGTATAAGGACTATCAGATGGGCCCATAATAGTGGCTTGCCAATGGAACATGTCCTCCGCAACAGGCCCTGCAAAAGAAGCTAGTATATCAATAAGCCAAAAAAGGCAATTTGAAGCAACATAACTTTTGCATCAACATCTCTACTTGGCAAGGTTTGAGAAGCTTGGAGAGATCCAAAAAAGAGAAGGGCGGGCTGGGATTTGACCGAATGCTCCAAATTTTATCGTGAAGACTACAATGTTCTCACAGTGGAAATGTCAAATAACTTGCAATCATCAATGCTGCTTCACCCCTTATTTCAAGTACCTGACAGGACTTGAGCATGCCACCCATTACATGTTAATAAGTTAGGGAACTAGTAGAAATTACCTTTTGGCTCTTCATGCCACATCATCAAACTAAGGCTTACCAAGCATGGGGGGCTTCAACATCTTTTAGCTCTTTTCTCTCTTTCCTTTGGCTATAAATAAGTTTGATAGAAATTAAGAAGTATAAATTTTGCCCACTTCTTCTGTGAAGGGGAAATGCATCAAGAAGGGCTACAGTGCATTACTCATCTCAGATTTTAAACCAACTCTAAATTGAGACTTTAAAGTTTAGTTGCATCAGCATGCTATAGGCCTCAAAGCTTCTAGTTATAACCTAAGTCTCAATAGGGTTATAAACCTCTTCACAAGGCTCCTCTCTCACAAAATATAGTAAACGAGCTTCCACATGTGAGACACCCTTTCACTTGGCCAAAGCACTGTAGAGTCTCCTTCATTCGAAGTTCAACTTTTGTCACTAGAGCCACCTCCTACAGAACTAAACGATTGGGTACCCCTATGGAACTAGCAGTCCTTAATTTGACTTGGAGTTCAAGCCGGTCCCTCTTTGCATGCCTGACTTCATGACAACTAAAACACTGATTTTCCCTCCAATGGACTTCAACTTCTTCTGGGGATAAAAGTCTAGTCAGTTCTCTTTTGTCCTCCTTACTAGGCTAAGGTTCATTATTCTGAAGCTACCGGGAGATTCTAGAGGAAGAAGACTGGTTTTTCTCGACATACTAGAGTCTAGAAGGCTAGGGGCTTGTAGTCCTTCGCTACAGCCAAAGGTGCAGCTAATGAAATGTAATGGACCAACCCAGAAATGAAGGTTTCACAAGTAACTCCCTCTTTCTCTAACAAGATGATCCTAAAAAACTCTCTCTCTCTAATAAGGTGATCCTAAAAAACTCATTCCGCAACCCCCCTGGATGCTGTCAGGTCAAAAATACCTCCTTTTGACCTGTTCTGCCAAATCCTTTTAGATTAGTCTACCTCTCTTAGGATATTGGTGTGCTCTACTGTTTCCACCAAGTGACGAACATATAGCTCAAGGTGTGGCGTTAAGCATCTTTGATGTTTCTACAACCTTGACCACTTTGTAGTCAGCTTCTAACTAACTGAGCCAACCAATCACCTCTCTGGGAGGCCTTGCCTGAAAACGTGTGGTAAGCAACCTTACGTCAAGAGTTATGGAACATGTATCCCCTTACTTCCAGAGAAGCCAACTTGTGTACCAAGGCTTCAATGGCACAATCAAGATGTCGTACCTCTTCTTGCCACTTGCGATCGCCTTCTTTCTTCTCTCGTTGACTGAACAGTTCCACTTCTCACGCCTAGTGAGTCTCTTCTCCCTTGTGATGTTGCCATGCCCACCACTCAGCTTCACATTTGTTCCATTCAGCAGCTTCTCTATCTTCCTGGGCTTCCCGGTCTTTGGCTTCAAGCTCATCCTAATACTACAGGTACGAAGCTTCCCATCCTTCCCGATCGGCCTCGGCTCAGCATTATCGTTCCTCACAGGCTCTTCACTCTCAACGGTCTTCCTCCTGTCGCTTATTCATGAGTTGCGTCATCTTCCAAAGCATTCCTTGAACCTTCCAACCCTCGGATGGGGCAACTACCTGTTGTGATGGGCTAGACTATAAGCAACAGCCCTAGGGAGAGCATGTTATTCCCCTTACCCTCTCAATTCGAGGTCTATTTCCCCTCATGACAAGAAGTCTGGTCGTGGATGATATTCTTGCTATCAATGTCAGTACTCTTGCCGAAACACAACTCCTCCATGCATGTTAACAAACAACAAGCAAAATTTCTTCCCGTAGGAGAAAATTTAGAGCTAAAAATCTGTTGTCTAGCCTTGGCTCCGACACCAATCTTGCAAAAGCAATTTACTTATTAGAACATAAACAATGAAAAATGTAAACATAAAAGCAGTCCTATGTATGAAACATTGCACTTCGTCCCATTGGCCATGACACACCCCCGGAGGATTATTTGCTCTACTGATATAGAACTCAAAATACAATAACTGAATGTTTACTTGTGCTCTCACAATTACCAAATTAGAAACTTAACAAAAAATTCCTCTCCTTCCATCTAGTTTCATTCTGCTACCTCCGTCCATCGCTATCCGTCTACTTCCGTTTTGGTTCCAGCGGGCTACTTTCATCCGGTTCCATATCTGCCCCAGAATGCTAATAATTTCCATCCATCAGCTGCTCTGTGCTCTCTGCTGCTCATAAACAAAAGAGGCAAGAATAAGATACGATGAAGTGGGGAGCTAGACTAACTTTTTATAGAACAAATTACCACTTGTCTAGTTGTTGGCCAGTCGCCCTATTGGTCATGGGTAAAACTGAGTAAAAATACCATTTTCGACCTCTCCTTAGGGGTATGCACCCCTCATCCTTTACCCTGGACACTTTGGGTTCCAAAAAATGGGTCCAAGGCACCCCAGGTCTCTTCCACAGCCCTCCAAAAGTCCCTTCAAATGTGGAATATTTGATTGACACTTGGGACACCTGTGTTTTTTGCATTTCTGACCTATGTTGGATGAAATATTTTTGTCTTCTGGTCTTCTTTGGCATTCTTTATTCTTCTAGTCTTTCCTTTCTTGCTTCTGATCCTGTTTTCTAGATCACTCCAAAAATCTTGTTCTTAAGCGTCACATGTATTCCACATTAAAGCATCCAGTTCCGGCAATGTGTCTTCTAGAGTTCCCAGCTTGTCCATCTTCACATGGCCATGTGCCTCCACGTATCTCATCATTTACTATTCAGTGTATGCAAACCCTAACTACTCCTCAGTCACTCAGTCAACCATGTCCCTTTGTGGGGGCTCACAAAAGGTGTGCTAATGCATGACTCTCTTCGACTACCCTGTACATGTTCTCACACGTGCATCTGAGGACAGATGCATGTGATACTTATAATGATTCTTTTTATGACATGAAATATTCTTTGCAAGAACATGAGGCTTGTTATATAACCAGTAATAACCCCTCAAAATGTTGTTTTGAGGACAAAGCCTGAGGCTGAGCGTTTGACAAGGAGCAACTACTGCACAGGCTGACCCAGTTATTACTCCAAAGAGGTAATCAGTGCTGGGCAATCCACAAGACCAACAGCACAATTTAGATATAGGCTTTGTATGCTCAACGAAGAAAAGTTTCATGAAAAGCCATCATCATAACTTAATACCAAATTAAGGGCAACTCTTGCCACTGAACTTAAGAAGCCTCAAAAGCCCAATACAGAACGTTGGGTAATTCACATAAAGCCCATGGTTAGTTGGTAGAGTCTTGAACTTTAAAGCGCGAATTGAGTAGCGTGAGGAGATCTATCGCCTACTGATCAGCAGCCTTCTGGGCAATTCATTGTTATAAGCGTTTTGTATTGCCTTATGTGGGGATTTTTTTGGTTTGCCTGTGACCCCATAAGGCACTGTAGCCCATACGAGATGGAATTCTTCCGTTTGCAAAGAGTAAACAGGACGGAGACAGGCCGCCTACCTGCGCTGCACGATGTTGGGGGGTCCTTCTGAAGATCCTTGAGCTCCTTCAATATCCTCTTGGACGCCATGTTTGGCAGAGACCCTCCCGAGTTTGAAAGAGCTATGGCTCAGCTCCTCGAGTAGTTGCAGCAGGACAAGCAAACCAAACAAGTCAGCTTTTAGGACCTCGAATAGTGAGTCAAACGCCCCATTTCATTTCATACTTGGCCCGCAGTTCCTTTCATATGAGCCCACGGTCCTAACCCCCATCCACAAAGAGACACGCGTAGAGAAATAAACAAGGTGGAGACAAAGAAAGAGAGACATAGACATGTTTGAGAGAAAAAGATAATGTGATATCATTTAAGAGCAAGGGGAGCTTACTTGCATTCATGTTGAACAGAAATTCTACCTAGGTGTTGTATTGGAGATCAATGTAGCAACACACACGTTGATGCAGCAAACAAGCAAGGAGAGATAGATGGAAGCATAACACTCAAAGTAGATTGATAAGAATGAGTGAAGTACGAGTGAAGTGATATGATAAGGTCACTTACACACACTCAAAAATACGCTTAGGGAGAAAAACCTCCTAAACATGCAAGGAGAGATAGATGGAAGCACAACACTCAAAGTAGATTGATAAAAATGAATGAAGTACAAGTGAAGTGGCATGATAAGGTCGCTTACATACATACGCTCAGGGAAAAAAACCTCCTAAAGAGAGAAAAAAGTACCTCGGTCCATTATTAGCCTATGTCCACACTTCACAACCATATAAATGGCTACAAATTCTCCATGTAATAATGGTGTGAACATGTACTGGGATCCTGTGGTGGGTGATTGATCCCCAAATGGCAACAATAAGCCCAAAGCATTGTGAAAATCTTTAAACTTCTTTCATGAGAGAGCCTTTATGAATATATCTACCACATTACCATGTCTAGAGACATAAGCTAGGCTTATCTCTCCTATAATGGACCTCTCCCTAACATAATGATAATGCACCTCAATGTGCTTTGTGTGAGCATGAAACACTGGGTTCCTCACAACTCTAGCTGTCAGTGAAGATAGAGGTGGGGGATTGTTGTCCACAACACCAAGATCCACCAAAAGGTGTCTCAAACATACACACACTACATTCACGTTATAAAAGCTGCCATGTGCTCAGTTTCATAGCTCGAAGTGGCCACTACTTCTTACTGAGCCATGATATACATGAATCACCAAGGTGATGAAAGTAAAAGTTGCTAGTGACTCGTGAGTCATAATATCCAGCCCAATCGGAATCACTGAAAGTATGTAGAATTGAATATCACCCCCTTAGCATAGAATAACATCTAGCCCAATCGAAATCACTGAAAGCATGCAGTTGAATATCACCCCCTTAGCATAGAATAACCCAAGAGACTGAGTACCCTATAAGTATCTGAATACTTAGTCGACAGCCTGCCAATGCATACAGTCGACAGCCTGCCAATGTATACTTATGGGATTGTGCATAAACTTGCTCAATTTGGGAGACCCCAAAATGAATGTATGTCCTCGTATTACATATATAGATGAGTCATTCCCAAGAACATATTGATAAAGTGATGCATCAAATGGTTCGCCTGCATCCGAGAGCCTTAGCCTAGCACCTGTCTCTACTGGTATAGTGATAGGCTTATAGTCTTTAAGACCAAACCATGTAAGCAGCCTTTATATGTTCTTTGACTGCATTCCTAAGAGCCTGCTAATAAAGTGATGCATCAAATGGTTCACTCGCATCCTGGAGACTTTGCCTGTACCTGTCTCTACTGATGTAGCAATAGGCTTACTATCTTTAAGACCAAATCTTGTAAGCAGCCTTTGTATGTACTTTGACCTTTGACTACAACATCACAATATTTGACATGCTTTATAAACTGGATACTCAAAAATATGAGCCCAAACTTGTCATCTCAAATGACACATATAATTCAGCCTTGAAGACATAAATTTTCTCCTCATTAGGGCATGTGAAGAGCAGCATCGTATAAAACGATGAATAAAAACAATCTTTACTCCTCTTTACATAGAGGGTACTCTCAGTTGGATTGTTGCAAAAACCATTTACACCCAAGTATGTGCTTATCTTCTCATATCATGCTCTAGGTGCCTGCTTAGCTTTTCTTAACCTGCATACTTTAGAATCATGCCCTTTCTTAACAAAACCATGAGGCTGAGATACATAAACCTCCACATGTAAGTTAGCATTTAAAGAAGGCAATCTTGATGTCCAATTGATGTATATTCCAACCGTGATGCGTTGCCCCAATGCAATAATATACTTGATGTATAGTTATATGAGACGTGGGTGCAAAGACCTCATCATAATCTATGCCCTTCTCTTAAGCATAAACCTTTGCAAACAAGCCTTGCCTTGTAAGCGGTCAACACTACCATCAGTTTTACGCTTAAGCTTATAAGTCCACTTTGTACCAGTGGCCTTTTTACTATAAGAAAAATCTACTAAATACCGTGTCATTTTTAAGGATTGAGTTATACTCACCTTGTATGGCCTACATCTGGCAATAATCATTTTCTTGTGCTTCCTCAAAGGAAATAGGTTCCTCTTCATTGCATATCTTGGCAATGAGAGCATGATTCACAAAAGAATAAGATGCATGATGAGAACCTACACCTGTCTTGTTAGGTAAAAAAGTAGCTAGTTTGCTGTCCCGCAATGTCTGCACTAGCCATTTTGACATACTCTTGGACGCCTATATGGCTGCCCTTTCCTCATCCACTGCATTATCCAAAATTGCCTCATCAAATATGCTGATATGTGGGCTGAAATTCGAGGATGATTTTCAACCAATATGGGCTACTTTTATTGTGAGCATTCATTTTCTCCATATATGGCTGTGCCCAAAGATAGGAGTGTATCAAAGATAGGAGTGTATCAAAGATCTCTTGTGTGCATACATTTTACTATTTTTTGCATAAAAGCATGGGCTGAACTAAGTTCTCAACAAAAACAACTCTACTCACCAAAATCTACTTTGTGGCCGGATGGTAGAGTCTATACCCTTCGTTTTTTGAGTTGTATCCCACAAAAATACATTTTACCACCTCATGATCCAGTGTCGTAGGCTTAAGAGCATAACCAAGATAACCAAAAACACACAAATTAGCCACACAGGGTTTCTTGTCATTCCAAGCTTCATAAGGGGTAATTGTCTACAAGGCCTTGGTGGGGTATGTGTTTAACACATAGCACATAAGTCACACATATAGCTGCCTCTGACCAAAAAGGTATGAGACAAATCTTGGCCTTTAACCATGCAATGTGTGCCATCTCCATCAGACATTACTCTTAGCCATATCATTTTGCTAAGGTGTATAAGGTACTATGCATTGATGTTTTATGCCTCTTTCAGCCATATATACTTCAAACTTCTTTGATATATATTGTCTCCCTTGATCTGAATGAAGGGTGCCAACTTTACATGTAGACATATTTTGAGCCATAGAAACAAAGTGTCTAAAGCATATAAAAATCCTTGACTCTACCTTTAATAGGTATACCCAAGTGTGTCTAGAGTAGTCATCAATAAAAGTCATAAAGTAGAGATATTCTCTTATTGTTTGGTGTTCTCATGGGACCACATACATTACTATGTATAAGGTATAATTTCTGGATTGCCCTAACTAATCCATCTTTTGGGAACGATTTCCAATGTATCTTGCCCAAAATGCACCCCTCATATATATGTTTGACACGGGCCTCAAGCTTTGGCAACTCTATCACCATCTCTTCTATAGATATCTTATTTGTGGTCACGTGGTAAGCAATAGTGCCTGCCATGTGGCCAACCACAAACAGGTCTCCTATAGGCACGTGGCAAGTTGGGAGGTCGCCTAGGAGCAGCCAGATCACGAGGTGGATCGCCTTGCAATTTGGAAGATCACGATCATGAGATTCACCATCGTGCATTGAGAGAGTTCGTGTAGTGGTGGCATCTCCATCATAATCTAGAGTGCACAGACCACTTCATCAGAATCACGTCCCTCGGTCTCTGCCCAAGCTCACCACGGCGAATGCAGATCATGCTTATGAGATTCACCTCGCCCAACATTGCTCCTTCAGTTGGTCGATTTCTATCTTTTCGCTATTTTCACCTTTCGTTTTCGCACCTTCTCGGCGGTTCACCTTTCGCCTTTCGCCTTCAAGGTCTTTAACGCCTTTTGTCTTCAGCTCGCTATTCTCGCCTTTTGCCTTCAACGTCTGCCTCGCTCGCTCGACTTGGCCTTGCTCACTCGGTTGCCAGCGTACTCGCCCACAGTCCTCACCACACGAGTTTCTCAGCAAATAGGTTAGTGTTTTATTTTCACTTTAATTTTTTTATATCTTAAATGTATTTTTAATTTTTATATCTTAAGTGTATTTTTAATGTAATTATTTATTCGGTTATATATATATATATATATATATACAATTTATATATATAGATGTGTGTATATCT